>NW_027255909.1:0-300000 GCF_043229965.1 Drosophila suzukii | reverse complement strand
TAGTGTTGCCATTTTGTCCGAAAACAATTTAAATGAAAAGTTATGTATCAGCAATCGTTAGAGAGTGCAATAAAATACTTATTTGTAGAAGTACGAGGACCTAATTCTCAATACATTCCTATTGGCTTTGCCTATAGACCAAATCGTACTACTTGCTACTCAGATCTAATTGCCAATCTGACTGCCCTAACAGGGACTTACAAAAATGTTGATTTAACAGGTGATTTCAACATGATCACTCGGACTTCAGCCAGCAAATGTCACATTTCCTACCCATTTTTCAGAATCCTCACAAACCTAATTTGACGCAATTTTCGTGTATGGCGCAAGTAAAATCGTTTCTTATGCCCAGGTATCTGTACCACTATTCTCGCGGCATGATCTTATCTACATGACGTATAGCATAGAATTAAGCGCTGAGGAATACTCTAACTAATTTAACTCTTTCAACTGGCAAGCATTGTATACGATTCCCAGTGTTGATTCACAGTTGGAGTTTTTTAACAATAATATTTGGCTTCTAAGCCGAATGAGTACCCATGGATTAGCACGGAAATAAAAAATACCATAAATGCGTGTGATAGGGCCTATAGAAAGTGGAAACGGTATAAAACAGAATACTTGGACAAACAATACTGTTCCTTCAGAATAAAGGTAAATAAGTCATGCTGGTTAGCTATAAAGAAATTCTATCAACAGAAATTCCATAATGAGTCATCTGGAAAAGAATTCTGGAAGAATATTGAAAGTATTCCTCGCGAACCGTATTTGCCCGAAATAAAAATGGGCCCGCGCATAACAAGCACGTGCTTGGTGTCGTTTGGGCCACTTGTTTGTACTGCTCTTAATGCATCAACGTTCAAAAATACAATATACCTTCCTCCGCTTCTTCCGAAGGATTGCATTGGACAAAAAATGTCTTCTTAAAGTCTGTATGACTTATATACTCAAGCTTACGCGGTTCTTCCTTGGCTTCCTTACTGGGGTGATTGTCTGTGGTGATCGTCTGTGGTGGAGCATCTCGTCGATTTTCTTGTAGATCAGCTGCTGCACTGCTCTGCTGGAAAAACCGGATAATGGCGATCTTTGATGGGCGTGGCACCTGGCATCAGCTCTATGGCGTGCTTCATCCTTGCAGTTCTCCCAGTCCATTCTCTTTAAACGAGAGAAAGAATTTTCAGACCACCTCAAACTGCTGTTGTTGTGCATTCAGCTTCTGAGGTTTCGGTTCGGTCATCTTAGGCGGCTTTTCCACTTATGGGGTGGCTAAGATCTTCACGATTCCCAAAACTTTTTCCAAGGTCCACTCACAGGTACAGCTCTGGCTCCAATGTATGACAAGATTGCTGTCCGAACCGTGAAATGGTCGCCATGAGTTGTTCAATTTATTGACCAGATCCCACCGCTTATCCTGCCACTTGAACTATCGCATATGGACGAAGATCTTCTTTGCCCTTATTCTGCTGTGGTTTTTGCAAGTAAGGTTTACGTTTTCTAAACCATTCTATGGCTGTCTTCACCCTTTTTGAGATGACCGTCATGCCAACCAGCCTTTCTCCTTAAAAACGATCCCGTAGCTCTTTATACGAGTATCACCGTACTCTTTCCTGTAGGAACATGTAAGCCTTGTTAACTAAAATTTCCAGGCCTGAATCGTTCGTTTTTAGGAATCCTTTTCGGTATCCTCAGCGCTGATATCCCGCTGACACTGCGTTCAGAAAAGAGTTGCCCTGCTTGCAATTGGGGCAGTAGGTTGTCAGCGTGTCTGCCAATCCAAATCTGTAGCAAAACGGACGTACTTTGGTGAAAAAACATTGCTTAAGAAAGTGTCAAAACTTCTGACAGTTTCATAGAGTAAGAATCTATATAGAGGTTTCAATTGCTCTGCCCGAACCTCTGCCCAACCTCTGCTAAAAGCCCATTCAAGGCCAAGCTTGAAGCTAACTTAGGTGCGAAGCAACAGCAATAGGGATTTCGATTAAAAACAAAAACAAAACAGTGAGCAAGAGCGGTGCAGAATGAGGTGGGAACGAATTACAAGTTCGATCGAACTTGTCAAAAAGAGGGGAAATAAGCATTTTTCGCCTAGGTGGCATCATAGCCTCATTATCTAAAGAGAGCGGCAGAGCAATTGGCGCCTCTATATAGTTCATTACTCTATGACAGTTTCAACATTTCATTGTTTTCTTGTCACGAACTGTAGCCGGCCTCAATGGTACAATCATGGTGTTCTCTCGTCGTCTCTTCCATATCTGGCATCCTGTCATGGTCAAAGTACCGCAGAGATTCGGCCGTACCGATTTCCATATTCCGGACCAAATGCCCTTTCCCCTTCCTTCCATTCCTCCAGCAGGTGCTTTAAAGTAAGAACTCGAATCGCAAATGCTCTATTCTAAAGAGGATTTTCTTGGCCTGAAAAATGAAAGCCCCTTTCGTCCAATGGCACATTTTGAAAAAGGACGATTGTGGGTCTACCATCTGGAATCGCTGGATAAATCCTGTAATGGCCTTTACTGAAAGAGAATCCGGGATCGGCGCTTTGTTATATTCCCAACCTGTATTATTCTTATTCCTGACTCTTATTACTACCCTGTGTAAGCGCGAGTCCTAGACTTCTTACGCAGTTCGTTATCCTTTGGGGAACCACGTGGGACAAAAACGTGGAGTTCCGAGCAACATTTTGTCCACAATTCCCTGATTCTGCCCTGCACGGATCAGACCTGCCTCTACTAGTCCAGCTCCAGCTCACTTTGGCCCGTTATTGTTGTTGCACTCCGTACTCTGGTTGTCTTTTGGGCACATCAGCGAAACAACTGAACCCGTTGACGACGTTGTCGAAGCTGCTATTCATCAAATCCAGAAATCCAGCCCGCATGCACTGACCGATCCAATCATCAATAGGGTGTGTCAATCGACCCTTATTTGTTCCTGAGAGGCCTGTTTAATAGCCTGGAAATCCCTGCGATTTTGGGATCGGTGTGCTTCAGATTTCTCCATACTATATTTTTCCTGATTGTGATCTGGTTGTTTATGCGATAATGTCCCATACGGACTAGACTGTGGGTCCAGATTTAGAGTCCTCGGGACAATTCCACATTGTTGCCCGCTCAATCGGCCCCCTTATTCCCTGGTAGAAGACGGATAAAGAAAAAACACCAAGCGCAAAAATATTTAAACTCAAATGAGCACAATCTGAAAATGTATAATATATTTATTACTTCAACGGAATTTTAATCAAATTCAACATGTAATAGAGAAACTAAGTTGCCCGGATTATAATTGAAGTGTGAGCTACTAAGTAAGCATTGCTGGCTTATACTCGTACGTATGTGCAATTAAAGAAGAAAGCCATGATACCTGGCTTAGTCAACCAAAAAATGCCAGCAAACCTATAACATAACCCTAGTACTCCACCCTCGGTAAAAGAGGCTTGAAATACATCGCCTCTGGTTGTTAGATGTCGCAGGGTTCTCCGACTTATGGAAAGGGAACAATCAATTTAATATGATGTTCATTTTTTCCGTACGTTTTTACCCCCGTTTAACTTAATTTAGGTATAAGTACGTTAATTTAGGTATAAGTACGTTTATGTTTATTTATATTTACCTATAACAGCCAACCAGGGAACAAGAAGGTCGATAGAAGCCACCAGCGCCCCAACAGTCATAGTTATAATTTTCCTGCTACTGTTACGGCCATCAATTAATGTCGCAAACAACAACTCAAATCACTGAAGACCGCTCAAAGCGTCGCAAAAACGGTTGAAAACGGCAAAAGGTGGAAAACTCTTTCCTGAGTCCAGAAAGCGTGACACTACAAAGCCAAGAACTAGAGGTGAACCAGGTCAGCTGTTGTCGACATTCACACTGCACGCTCACACCACCGCTGAAGTGTGACTGTTAAAAGAGTTCATGCTGTAGCAGCTAGCTTATTCTTCATCAAATATAACCATTTTTAAATTCTAACTGCCTAAACATGCCACCACCGCCAGCTAAGAGATCCGGGAAAAAAACTTCCACTGAGTTAAGTCCTCCAGCAGATGGGCTTTGGAAAAAAATATGACAGAAGCTTGCTGAACAAACTGACTCTTTTCAAAACCATACGGCTGAACTGGAGAATCGCATCACGACCAAAATTACTCTTACGCTGGACGCTATTAACAGTGATATGTCGGAACTTATGAAAAGAGTTGAGCGTTTGGAGAGTGAGGTCGCGGAAATCCGGGCCTTGCGAGACCAAGTCAATCGGCTAAAGTCTGCATCTGAGTTGCAGAAAAATGAAAGGGTAGCTTGTTATCTGCGCCTTCATGGGGTACCATTTAATCAAGGCAAAGATGTGAGGGCATTGTTTAACACCAATTGCTTAAACCTTAAAGTTACTCCTACCCCGAGAATTCGAGATATCTTTCGGATGGAACCCCCTAGAAACGGTAATTCTATAGTTGACCCTATAATAATGATCAAGTTCGATAAACCTGAAAATCAGACCTGAAGACAACCTGATGCGTACCGTTGGTGCTCTACGGCGTGAAACGAAAAGCAAGCTTGTCTAAGTTACGTTGGTATAGATTCGCCCACTCCAATCTATCTGAACGAACAGTTAACTAAAACAAATTTTTAAAGCAGCCATGTACATGAAGCGTCTGAAGGACCTATCGGCGGTCTTTACTCGTCGAGCAACAGTCCACGTAAAGAAGACGGGCAGTGATAAGGTCCTATACATCGACAACATTAAGGCCCTTTACGACATTAATCCTGATCTGCATAAAACACCTGCTGAATCTGACTCAACGAAGGAAGGAGCGACACCTAATTTTTTTCGTTAATGCAGCTCGTCTAAATGTTCTAAATGTTAATTTTAAAGTATTATTAGCTCTATTTAAATTTACTTTCAATTGCAATTCGTATTTTTGTTATATTATGTATGGTTCTGTGTGCTGTTCCAGGCCTTAGCAATTCAAAATACTCATATTGTTATCACTTGTAAGGACCTTTTTCATGGGCTGGGATAAAACTCAGTCCGGCCAGGGTCCTCTACAGTTAAATTTGTAGAAAAGTGTTGGGACGAAACTGGACGGGGAGTTGCCGCGGGGGTTTGTAGGGAAAGGAGGCCAGAGTATCCGCGTTGCACCGAGTAAGCAGCTCTAACGCAACACGGCACCCGAAAGGTATAGTGGAGGGCGGGGCTGCTCCCGGCGAAAATACTAACGAAAACGAGCGGCGTAGCCGATCCCTGAGAAAATACCAACAAAACTGGACAGCGTGGCCGTTCCCCCTGGATGTGCGACTCACAAGCTACTGGGGTAAGGGAGTAGGGATCCGAGGGGAGGATGGCCGGAGGCGACCCTTCCCTGTGCTCCCTGTGGTCGGTCGAGTGGTCGTTTGCACTGAGTAAGCTTCTCTGGCGCAACACGATTCCCGACCGGCACAGATTACTGCACGTGGCTCGCGACTACCTAAATCGTATTTGGGGCGGGGTTCCCAGGAGAGGGTGGCCAGAGGCGATCCTTTTTTATGCTCCTTGTCGGCGATCGGGTGGTCGTTTGCACTGAGTAAGCAGCTCTGGCGCAACACGATTCCCGACCGGCACAAATCACTGCACGTGGCTCGCGCCTACCTAAACCGTAATTGGGGCGGGGTTCCCAGGAGAGGGTGGCCAGAGGCGATCCTTTCCTATGCTCCTTGTGGGCGATCGGGTGGTCGTTTGCACTGAGTAAGCAGCTCTGGCGCAACACGTTTCCCGACCGGCACAAATCACTGCATGTGGGTTCCCGAAAAATGTACCAATTCACACGGACACATACTTCTTCACTCTCTCTTGTCTTTATTATTCGCTAGTACTACTACTGCTACCCCTACTCGCACTCAGTCTGATCGCTATTGTCTCCTATTGTCCCACTTACTGCTTGGATCCGGCGTGCCGACGCTCGTGCCGCTGTACCACTCCGGGTTGAAGTCCGCTCCTAGGTCTGCTCGCCTTGGCTGCCATTCGAGAAAGAGAGCGAGCTTCCGCCCTTGCGGCCGCATGTAAGCCCGGCTTGCCGGGTTTCTTCGTTTCCCAACACAGTTTCTTATCGAACCTCCCGCCTATCGCTATCGGCACTATCAGCTGTTGGCCCTCGGTCGACCAACACTGGGTGGTTTTCCAGCCCTGGTGCGCGCAATATTTAAATCGGATAAGCTTAGCTTCTAGTTTGAACTTATATAAGTAAATTGCCTTCGTGGCGTAATCTCCAATTGTATGCCATCGTGGCAGAAAGAATAGAAATGGCGAAATGTGGAGGGTGTGTTTCACGCATCCTCACACCCCCCCCCTTTCTTCGGCGTGATTATGGCGGAGGGAAACGATCACCTCCCGCCCGGCGGTGATGGTGACTCGGAACCGATGACCCTCGATCTGGCGCAGGTAGCGCACCCTCCGTCGATCCTGCTCCTGGATGGATGCGACTAGGGCTGTAGGCAGTCGTCGCTGGTGGGTGTCTACCCTCCAGCTGACTGGGGCGACGATCCACTGGGCCTCCATCCTGTTGTTGTAGTTCCGATCTGTAAATTGCTAGAATATTAGCCTAGGCCTACGTTCCTTACTGGCCCTGCCTGAGTGCGAGGATCGACTTATCTAGTGGGTACAACTCTCAGCTTAACCTAGTTTCCTACTAAAGTTATTACTACGATGCTTTGGGTACATTCGTCGACTCCCTTATGTTGGGCACGCGCTCTCTCCGGTGGCTTCTTCCGGGTCCCCTAGTTGGTCACTGCGTTGGTGGTACTCCTTCAGGTCGCCTACTCCTGCTGTTCGCCTCTTCCTGTTTTCCATATGTTGTATCCTGACGATATTCGGGGAGAGGAACTTCAGCACCTTAAATGGCCCCGAGTACTTAGGAGCAAGCTTCGCGTTAAAGCCTTCGCTGGCCTTTGACAGGTGGTGGAGGCGGACCATCACCTGTGATCCGAGCTGAGGTCTCCACTCGCGACGTCGCAAATTGTAGTGGCGGCCTTGTTCCTGAGAAGCCATCTGGTTGGTTTCCAGCGCAGTGCGGAAAGCTTCCTGAAGTCGTTTAGCTCGCTCAGTGGGGTCCAACGGCGACGAGTGTAGACCAGGCGTGACCACATCAAAGAGGGCCCCTGGCAATCTGGGTTCCCTACCCTGCACCAGATAGGCGGGGCTGAAACCGGTGCTATCTGAGATGCTCGTGTTTATGGCCAGCGAGATCTTTGGCAGTAGCTGATCCCATGTCCGGTGATCCTGGTCCACGTACTGGGCTATCATTGTCTTGATGGTCCGGTTTGCCCGTTCGGTGGGGTTCTGCTGCGGGGAATAGGGAGCTGTGTATTCCAGTTTGATACCGTTAGTGCGACAGAATGTCTTGAAACCGCGGCTGGTGAACTGCGTGCCGTTGTCGCAGATCAAAGTCCTGGGTGCTCCAAAGCGGGATATTATCCTTTCCCGAAATCCAAACTCCAGTTGGGCGGCTGTGGCCTTCTTTAGGGGTATGATCTCGACCCATTTGGAAAAGACATCTATAAATACGAGCAGCATGGTATTCCCTCGTCGGGTCCGAGGAAGAGGTCCAACGAAGTCGGCTCCGACGAGCGCAAATGGCTCCGTGGGATGGCGGGTGAGCATTTTGCCCGCCGGTTTGCGTTGACTCACCTTGTATTGTTGGCAAACCAAGCAGCTGGTGACGTACCGCACAACGTCTCGATGTAATCCCGGCCAGAAATATCGTTGGGCAATCCGTCTGCGAGTCTTCCGGATGCCCAGGTGACCAGCAGAAGGGTGGTCGTAGCATTCCTCCAGCACTCGTTGTCTCTGCTCCCGAGGCACGCCAAGCTTCCATGGGTTGCTGTTTCCCACGTCTGAGGTGTGTCCGATGTGTCGATACAGCTGTCCGTGATCCAGAGTGTAATCCGGAAACTTTTCGGGGCGCCTCTGGACTTCTTCTTGCATCCTCCGGATCCATTTGCACTGAGTTCCGTGTTCCGCGAGCAGCTGAAGCATCCCTAGGGGTTGTCGGGAGAGGGCGTCGGCGACAACGTTGTATTTGCCCTTCCGATAGAGGACGGTAAACTGGTATTGCTGCAGCTCCAGAGCCCACCGGGCTATACGGCCCGTGGGGTTTTCAATCGAGTTCAACCACTTGAGAGCGAGGTGATCCGTAATCACGTCAAGTAGCAGCGTAGCTTCCGCGTGGCCCAAACTATGGCGAGGCACTCCTTTTCGGTAGTGGAGTAGTTTTCCTCGGCTCGCTCGAGGCGTCGACTTACGTAGGCGATGACCTTCTCCTCTCCATCGATGCTCTGAGTGAGGACTGCTCCAAGTCCTGTATCACTTGCATCCGTCTGAAGCTGGAACTTGTATTCAAAATTTGGGCAGGCCAGTAGCGGTGCGGCCGTTAGTCTGGCTTTGAGTGTCTCGAATGCCTGCTGTTGGGGCTCCTCCCAGCTCCACTTGACCCCCTTCCTGAGGAGTCGGGACATGGGCTGAACGATGGAGGCGAAATCCTGGACGAAGCGTCGATACCAAGATGCGATGCCCAAATGGCGACGGAGTTCCTTGACGTTGGTTGGCGGGCGTAGTCCCTGGATAGCAGCTATCTTATCTGGGTCCGTCCTTATGCCTTCTTCGCTGATCAAGTGGCCTAAGTATACCAGCTTTTTCTGGAAAAACTTGCACTTGCCTTGATTCAGCCGAAACTTTGCTTCCCGCAGTCGTCGGAAGACTTCCCTGAGATTCCTGGCATGTTCCTCCCACGTCGCCCCGATGACGATGATGTCATCCAAGTAGGCAAAGGCGTGGGGTTCCATATCCGGCCCGATGACGCTGTCAAGGGCTCGCTGGAACGTTGCTGGGGCAGAATGCAGTCCAAAGGGCATGACTTTCCAGTGGAAGAGTCCACGCCCAGGGACGGTAAAAGCCGTGCATTCGCGGCTTCCTTCCGCCATAGGGATCTGCCAGTATCTATTCTTAAGATCCAGCGTTGAGATGAACCGGGCGTTCCGTAGCCGCTCCAATATGTGGTTGATTCGTGGGAGTGGGTACGCATCGGGTATGGAATGTGCGTTGAGTTGTCGATAGTCGACGCACATCCGCATATCCCCTGTCTTCTTCCGCACGAGCACCAGCGGGGCACTGTGCGGGCTACGGGAGGGCTCGATTCGGTCGTCTCGTAATAGCTCGTCCAACTGCTGATTGATTATGCTCTGCATGGCGGGGTTCTTTGGATAATACCGCTGCTTTAGTGGCTTATTCTCCCGGAGAGTGATGGTATGCTCGGCGATCTCCGTTGGCCCGCTTAGCTCGTCGAAAAGCTGTAGCTCCTCCTGCAGAAAGTGGGCGGTTTCCTCGGCGTGAGGTTCTTCGGTCACCTGTAGCCTGGTTGGGTCCTCCGCTACAGTGGCCAGGTGTCCGTGGGGACAGTGGCTCCGGAACGGGTTGTGCTTCCGTGCGCTGGCTGCGTCCGACTGGGCTGGCAGCTGATATACACCGATTTTCCGTTGTGGTTCCCCAGGCCCAGGTGAGGTGGCTGGTTTGCGCGTGTGAGTTTCCACCGTTGTGGTGGCCAACAGGGCGCTCGTGGAGGGGCGTCGAAACGGGTTCTTCTCCTTTGCCGTGGCGGCGTCCGCCTGCGGTTGTAGGCCGTACTTGTTCTCCGTGGTGATGCAAGTTCCCGCGGTGTCGCCTGACGGGTTCCTTGACAACGGGGGTCCCGAGGGGTCAGGACTTGTCTTCCGCACTGGCGCGTTTGGCTTTATGTGAGTCCTCGGAGCAGGCTTTGGAACTGTTTTGGTCCCCTCCTCGGTGCCTTGCGATGATTGCGGCGTACCGGGTGTGCTTGGGGATTGCGCGGTTGCGGCCGTAGGAGTCGCCCGCGTATCTGGGGTTGGTTCTACCTTCCGGGTGGCAGGTGGGGCTAGTTGCAAGCAGACTTGCCCGCAGATTAGAGTTGCGCTGATGGCGCAAAGAAAGTCGATGCCCAAAATCACTTTATCCAGGATCGTTGGCAGGACTAGTAGCGTCAGCCCGATCTGTCGGTCGTTTAAGCCGACTTGCGCCCGGAGGGCCTTGGTCACCTCTTTCTGGGATCCATCCGCCAGAGAGATGCGGGAGCGGACTTCTCTGCTGTTTCTTCCTGAGTCTAAGCGCTTGGCGATCGCTTCGCTGACAAAGCTTCGCGAGGCTCCTGTGTCAATTGTTGCCGAGAAAGGTTGTCCCTCGATGGTAATATTGGCAACAATTCGCCCCCCCGCCAGGCGGAGTGGGGAATCTAGTGATGGGGGAGCACCGAGTGGGTCACCGCGGGCTCCCGACGTGGGCGGCGACCCTGGCCGTTTTCCGTCCGGCGGCAGCAGTCGATGGTACGGATGCTTCGTTTCCCACAGTCCCAGCAGTACATCAGCGGTGGGTTTCGGCATTCTCGTGTGAAGTGTCCAATTTCTCCGCAGCGGTGACAAGCTCGGCCGACGTCAACCGGTGGTTCCGCTTCCTGGGCGATCATCCCGTTGGATATCGCCAGCGGGCGTTGGAGCGAGAAAGTTCTGGAGTCGAGGTGTGGGTCTTCCGCTGCTCTCCCTGCCGGAATTCCAGCTTGCGGTTGGAATTAGGGCTGCATGTCGAACGGGGTCTCGATCCCGTGCGATTTCGAACGCAGTTGCCAGTTGGGTAAGCCCCTCTAGTGAGGAGAACTCATGTCGCCGTATGAAAAGCTGGTACTCCGGCATCAAATTCTCGTAGATCCGCTCGAGCTCCTGGCCTAGTGAGTACTTGGCGCGTTGCATCATCAGGCGTAATTCCACTACGTATATTTTGAAGGGCTCGCCCACTTGTTGTTGCCTGGTCCGGATGGCATCTTCTAGGCTCTGGTAGTACCGCGGAGGCAAGAAAAACTCCAGAAACTCTCTCCGGAAAGTTTCCCATGGCTCGGTGTGCATTTGGTATGCCCGGTACCAGCCTTCGGCGCGGCCTGAGAGAAGTCCAATGACGGCCCTCGGTATGTCACTCGTTCTCACATTGTAGGCAGTGGCACCTTCCTCGATGCGTTCTATAAAATGAACGGGGTCTGACTGTCCGTCAAACAGTACGCCCCATCCTCGCAGTTTCTCGGCGAACACTGCCGCGGATATAGGGCTGTGCGGAAGATGGGCGGCTGGGTTGGCGGCCGGTATCTCCCGTCCAGGGCTTTTCCGTAGGTTCCCTAAGCAGGGCACGGGAAGCGTGTGGTCCTCAATTCCGGGCATCGGTGAGGTGGCCCGACTGGTGGACGTCCTCTGGGTGGGTGCTTCCGGGTATATTGCCTCCAGTGCGGCAAAGCGCTCTCGTAGAGCCGGGCTGTGGTCTCCTCCTCCGATGAAGGATGCCAATCGTGGTCGTAGTTCGTCTACTTGGCCGTTCGGGTCAAGTCCAAACTCTTTTAGCAGAGCCTGCAGCTCGTCCTTCCGGCGGTAGGCGATCCACCTGACCCCCATTTTGGGGTCGTGGAATCACCCCCGGATGCGGTGAAAAACCTGTCCTCTTCCAGTCCGGCAGCTTCCGGATCTGGCTTTGATTCTGCGTCCTCTGACGTTTTCTTTCCCAAGACACTGGGCATACGGGCGGTGGCGCTGCCGATGGCTCTGATGGGGATCACTTGGTGAGCGCTCCTAGTGGCGTGACTGGGCGCTGGGCGCACGGCAGGTGCTGCTGACGTGCGGCACTGGCTGACCGATGTGGTTGCGGCTAGCGCTCCCGGTGGCGCTCGGAGCGTGGCTAGTGACCACGTATCCGGCGCGGTTGGCGCTGCTGAGGGCGCTACTGGTGGCGCTCGGTGGGCACTCGGTAGGCACTCGGTGGGTGCTGCTGGTGGTGCAAATGACGCCGATCGCTGGACGCTTGTTGGGTGCTGCTGGGCCGCTCTGTTGGCGCTGCTCGGGGCGCGGTATGCGCTTGACGGCTTCGTGGGAGACCACGTGGCTATGTGGCGCTCCGGGAGTGGGTTGGCATTGGCGGGCGCAGCGTTACGGGATCCCCTACTCTAACTATTCCTGCGGTCTCCTATATTTCTCTAAATCTCGTCTACTGGACATGGGTCTTTAGGCCATGCGGTTGGTGGTAAAAACCCAACTCTCCTAAAGGATATCTAGTCGTCCTTATTCGTCCCTGCTCGGGCGCCAAACTGTAAGGACCTTTTTCATGGGCTGGGATAAAACTCAGTCCGGCCAGGGTCCTCTACAGTTAAATTTGTAGAAAAGTGTTGGGACGAAACTGGACGGGGAGTTGCCGCGGGGGTTTGTAGGGAAAGGAGGCCAGAGTATCCGCGTTGCACCGAGTAAGCAGCTCTAACGCAACACGGCACCCGAAAGGTATAGTGGAGGGCGGGGCTGCTCCCGGCGAAAATACTAACGAAAACGAGCGGCGTAGCCGATCCCTGAGAAAATACCAACAAAACTGGACAGCGTGGCCGTTCCCCCTGGATGTGCGACTCACAAGCTACTGGGGTAAGGGAGTAGGGATCCGAGGGGAGGATGGCCGGAGGCGACCCTTCCCTGTGCTCCCTGTGGTCGGTCGAGTGGTCGTTTGCACTGAGTAAGCTTCTCTGGCGCAACACGATTCCCGACCGGCACAGATTACTGCACGTGGCTCGCGACTACCTAAATCGTATTTGGGGCGGGGTTCCCAGGAGAGGGTGGCCAGAGGCGATCCTTTTTTATGCTCCTTGTCGGCGATCGGGTGGTCGTTTGCACTGAGTAAGCAGCTCTGGCGCAACACGATTCCCGACCGGCACAAATCACTGCACGTGGCTCGCGCCTACCTAAACCGTAATTGGGGCGGGGTTCCCAGGAGAGGGTGGCCAGAGGCGATCCTTTCCTATGCTCCTTGTGGGCGATCGGGTGGTCGTTTGCACTGAGTAAGCAGCTCTGGCGCAACACGTTTCCCGACCGGCACAAATCACTGCATGTGGGTTCCCGAAAAATGTACCAATTCACACGGACACATACTTCTTCACTCTCTCTTGTCTTTATTATTCGCTAGTACTACTACTGCTACCCCTACTCGCACTCAGTCTGATCGCTATTGTCTCCTATTGTCCCACTTACTGCTTGGATCCGGCGTGCCGACGCTCGTGCCGCTGTACCACTCCGGGTTGAAGTCCGCTCCTAGGTCTGCTCGCCTTGGCTGCCATTCGAGAAAGAGAGCGAGCTTCCGCCCTTGCGGCCGCATGTAAGCCCGGCTTGCCGGGTTTCTTCGTTTCCCAACACAGTTTCTTATCGAACCTCCCGCCTATCGCTATCGGCACTGTCAGCTGTTGGCCCTCGGTCGACCAACACTGGGTGGTTTTCCAGCCCTGGTGCGCGCAATATTTAAATCGGATAAGCTTAGCTTCTAGTTTGAACTTATATAAGTAAATTGCCTTCGTGGCGTAATCTCCAATTGTATGCCTTCGTGGCAGAAAGAATAGAAATGGCGAAATGTGGGGGTGTGTTTCACGCATCCTCACACACTTTTGCCTTCAATCGAGCCTAATCAAAAGCTTAACAGCCATGCATTTATCAGAATTCTTTGTAAACAAACAACTGCTCTGAAAGTATGTCACATAAACGCGCAAAGTCTGACTAATAAGATCGATGAGTTCAGGTAACTTTTCGAAAATTCAAAAGTCGATATCATCTGTGTTTCCGAAACTTGGTTCACGTCCAATATTAGTAGTTCATATATTCGTTGTGCTGATTACAATCTGTTTCGTTCTGATAGAGTAAATCATGCCGGTAGTGTTGCCATTTTGTCCGAAAACAATTTAAATGAAAAGTTATGTATCAGCAATCGTTAGAGAGTGCAATAAAATAGTTATTTGTAGAAGTACGAGGACCTAATTCTCAATACATTCCTATTGGCTTTGCCTATAGACCAAATCGTACTACTTGCTACTCAGATCTAATTGCCAATCTGACTGCCCTAACAGGGACTTACAAAAATGTTTCTTTAACCGGTAATTTCAACAGTAATATTTTCACTGAATCTAGTCTCTGCGCAGAACTATGATCCCTCGGACTTCGGCGAACAAATGTCACATTTCCTACCCATTTTTCAAAATCCTCACAAACCTAACTTCACGCATTTTTCGTGGATGGCGCAAGTAAAATCGTTTCATATGACCAGGTATCTGTACCACCATACTCAAACTAATTTAACTCTTTTAACTGGCAAGCATTGTATACAATTCCCAATGTTGGTTCACAGTTAGAATTCTTTAACAGTAACATTGAGTTTCTAAGCCGAGTGAGCACCCATGGATTAGCACGGAAATACAAAATGCCATAAATGCGTGTGATAGGGTCTATAGAAAGTGGAAACGCTACAAAACAGAATACTTGTTGTCAACAAGCAATACAGTTCCTTCAGAATAGAAGTAAATAAGTCATGCTGGTTAGCTGTAAGGAAATTCTATCAACAGAAATTCAATAATGAGTCATCTGGAAAAGAATTCTGGAAGAATATTACAAGTATTGGAGTAGAAAAACAACGAGAAGAGACAGCTTGCCACATTAAAGCTGATGAATTAAATAACACACTCGTAAAATCACAACCTTAAATACCTGATTAAACTTACAATCCGTACTTGAGCACATTGCCAAACAACAACTGTGATGTCCTACAGTCCATGTTAAGAATAAAATCAAGTGCAATAGGTCTCGATAATATACATCCAAAATTTTTACTAATCCTTGTCTCCAGGCTACTCTTAACATAATACACATTTTAAATACCGCAATAACATCTTCTACATTTCTAAAATGTTGGAAGACAGCCAAACTATTGTACTTCCCATACCAAAAACAAAGGGTGAATATAGACCGATATCTATACTTTTATTTTTATCTAAAGCACTTAAGCTACTAGTCTCCACACAAATTAATATGTATCTTCACGATAATTCACTGTTGAATACACGACAACATCGCTTTCGGAAAAACCGTAGTTGTAAAACAGCAATCTTAAAAATCTCATAGGATATTCGCATGAAATCTGATAATAGGCCAGTTACATTTCATACACTGCTAGACTATAGTAAGGCTTTCGACATTTTGCAATAGAATAGAAAAACTATACAATTTTTCAAGCTATAAGCTTGATAAGAACATACCTAATGGGCCGATCTCAATGTTTTGTAAAGGAGTCTGAGACCTCCGGCTTTCTATTCACTAAGCGCGGTGTCCCCCAAGGGTCGTTCCTTGGAACATTACTGTTTTCGATATATGTGAATGATCTTCCAAATGTCTGGTCTAATTGTGAAGTGCAGATGTATGCTGACGATATGCAAATATGTATGTGAGCCGTCCCTATAGCTGTATATCAGAAAATATATTGTATATGTATATGTATTGACGTCATTAATACTGAACTTAAACTAGTAAGCAATTGAGCAAATTAATTAATTATATGGTTGGTAAGACTTGTTGTCAACTATAGCAAATAAAACTGATCCAGAACATTTTACCAACCCACAGTAATGGCATTAGCAAAGTCGATTATAATTCCATCATTATTATATTGCGTTCAAATATTTGAAAAGTGTGACTCAATAAGTAGAAATAAATTGACCGTAACATACAACAACATAGCAAGATTTGTTTTCAATACTAAGCCACACGATTCAATTTCGAGTTATGCTAAACAAATCTTTGGACTAGACTTTTCCACATTAGTCGAATTTAGGACACCGATTCTTTTCCATAAAATAGTCACCTTGCACTGTCAACCAGAACTAATAATATAATACCAACAAGAAACCACTACTCCTCCAGAAAATCACTTCTTTGCATGGGCTGTTAAGCTTTGGAATAATTTACCACACAGTTTAAAGAATTCAAGAAGTGCTAGACTGTTTCGAAAAGAATTATTATTAAAGTTCAAAAATAACTAGCCCCCATTCACACACAACTAATTATACATTCAACATTATGAAGAAGAAGTGTGTGCAGTGAGTGAAGGTGTGGGATCCAGCGCTCCGCTGAAAAAGTCGGCCAGCAGCGTCCACATGCAGCGGCGCGGCAGCTCGCGGCTTCCAGCGGGCGGCTTAGGGACTCACCTGTCTCCGCACATGAAGGCAAACCCACCGTGAACTCCAGAAGGCATCTAGGCTGACATCGAGATTCCTCGGGAACCAAGCGGCACCAAGTAGCACTCTCTTGAGTGATTCTAGATGGCGGGTAAATATTGTTGTTGCACCTTCTCTCCAGCTTCCCACGCTTTGTGCCGCATTACGCTCAGCTGGCCTGAGCAGTGTTGCACAACGTCAGCAGATCCAGCTGATCGTAGGGCAAGCTGGCAAAAGCTCCCTGCCATGATAGACCGAGACCCTACATGTAGATGTCGTGTTGGTGCGGCACCCAGCGTAGGAATGTACTGCCTACATTTGAGCGTTGCTGCTAGCTGACGACTGCTACCCGCTACGGGTTGCACTTGTCGATCGGCGCTCAGCAGTAGCATACATCTAAGGGCTGCTGATCGAACTCCTTGGCAAGGAGTCCGGGACCGAACGAGTGTCACCACGTCTGCACGGCAGAGGTCTTCCTGGTGCCAAAGGTCAAGGAGCAGACCGACTGCCAACCCCCCCGCTAACGCGGTACACCGTGAAACGGGGCTCTGGCGACCGAGTAGAGGCGGTATAGCCTCCATCGGAAAGTCGTGGGGAAATCCGCGGCCACCGGTGGAAACCTCGATCCGCGCACACCGAACTTATCGCAAAAAACCCACGTAGCGTCTGACCCATACTGGGCGGCTGCGTGGTCTGCGTCTGTGCCATATTGGCCGGCAGTCACGTCACCTGGCAGCAGGTATAAAATGCAAACAACCTGGCAGTAGGTTTAAAATGCAAACAACCTGGCAGTAGGTATAAAATGCAACAAATGAAAGGAATGTCGACAAAAAACGAAACTACTCCAGGTGGCAACCACACAAGTGGAAATCCACCCGTGGGAACCCCCACGGCCAGGGCACGGATTCTGGAGGCCCTAAATCCCATTCCCAACAACAAACCTGACGAGACGGTGGCGAACTTGGCCGTCTCGACAGTGAATGCACCAAGTTTAAGCAGGAGGATTGAAAACAAAGGTACGGAAGCAGCCGGAGCGTTCAAGAGCAGCTCGAAGCTTCTTAGGTCACCAGTACTGGAAAAGCCCGCGGGCCAGCCGTCCACGCGGGAAGATGATAAGTTGCAGGACGCGGCCAAGCGCTCACTGGACCAGAACAGCTCGCGGAGATTGGAGCGCTTCTCGACGAAGTCCTCCACCTCACGAGCGTAATGCAGGTGCGTCACATCAATGTGACCATGAAAGCGATGTTCTCGAGGATGAAGTCCCTCCAAGAAGGTGCAGTGATCTCCTTCAACCAAGTTGGAGACTCCCACCAGCAAAAAGAGCCCACGGAGTGCAACAAATGCAAAGGCCCTCTCCGAAACAGCGAGAGCAAGGAGCAACAGACTCCGGTTTGTCTTCAAAAGGACAACGCCGCTCAAACGGAGTTCTGGCGAAACGCGACACAAGGCCCCATGGTCACCAGCGCGGCGCAAACAGACCCGTGGCGAAGGCTTAGCCAACCCGGCACGGTTTTAAACGGGGGAGAGCCCCCGACTTCACCAGCGCAATCGTCTGCGCGAAGAGCGCCAGCGGGATCCCAGCAGAAAAAGAAGAGAAACCCACATGAGGAGCATGCCAAAAAACGGGACCCCAGAGGAAAAACAGCTGCGGGAGGCAGCGCTGGAAAGGACGATGGAAAGGACGCGACCACCGCCTGGAGAAAGGCTGCTCCAAAAAAGCGGGCGCGAAAGCCTCACCGCCCGGACGCCCTTATAGTGGAGGCAAATGGCAAGACCTACAGCGAAGTCTTAGCGATGGTAACCCGTAGGGACGACGGCAAGCTACAAAGCCTCAGCACCCGTGTAAACAAGGTCCGGCGCACAGCGAACGGGAACCTTCTTCTGGAGCTCAACAGAAGCGAGGACACCAGCACGGAGGAAATAAAAGAGAGCCTTGAGGCTGTCCTAGGAGAAGCGACTGCGGTTCGAGCTCTATCCGAAAGCGCAAGGACAAGGACGGTGGTGATTAGCGACCTTGACCCGCTAGTTGAGGCCGTAGATGTCACCAAAGCTCTGGTGGACCAATTCGCCGTGAACGCCGAATCGGTCAAATTGAGGAGTCTACGTCCATCACACAGAGACACCCAGACGGCAGTGGTTGGACTGCCCAGCAGAGACGCAGAAGCGGTTCTCTGCAAGGGTAAAATCAAGTTAGGATGGTCTATCTGCAAGGTGAAGGAGAGGGACTCGCAGCCCAGGTGCTACAAGTGCCTAGAGATTGGCCACATTGCTATAAAGTGTCATAGCAAAGTGGACAGAAGTGGGTGCTGCATTAAGTGCGGCAAGACGGGGCACAAAATCGCTCAGTGTCCCAACGAGAGCGTATGCTTTATATGCACCGAAGGAGGACCGAAGTCGAGGAACCACCAAGCAGGAAGCAGGCGGTGTCACGCCGCAAAAAGAGCCGTAGCCAAACCCCGCGAATGGAAGTGATCCAGATAAACCTGAATCACTGCCGGGCTGCGCAGGACTTACTCCTGCAGTCAGCGAGGGAATGTAAGGCGGACCTGGCTGTCATCAGTGAACCCTACAAAGTCAAAGACGACGGCGACTGGATACCTGTGATGGATGGCTGTGCAGAAGAAACGGTAAATCCTTTCTGGACGTGCACAAGGGCTCGGGTTTCGTTCGAGCTCGTATAGGCGAAATGTGGGTATACAGCTGCTATCTAGCACCTAGCCTCTCCACGACGGACTTTAGCCATGCCTTGGACACGATCGCCTTTGACGCAAGGGGCCGTTACCCCGATATCATCGCAGGCGACTTCAACGCGTGGGCCGAGGAATGGGGATGCCCCAGCAGCAACATAAGGGGGCACACCCTACTCAATGCCTTTGCAACGCTAGACGTCACGCTGCTAAACGAAGGGACCCAGGAGACGTTCAATCGGGCTGGAGCTGGGTCTATCATAGACCTCACATTTGTGAGCTCCGCGTTAGCCCGGCGCTCTCACTGGAGAATCGGCGACTTCTTCACGGCAAGCGACCACGAGGCAATCTTATGCACAGTGGGCACACGGCCAGAACCAGAAACCCGTAACAGAGCAGTCAAGGGCTACCGCCAGGAGACGCTAAACGCCGAGGCGATGAGCAGGTGCCTCGCCGACATGCACTGCTCCACTGAAGCAGACGCGAACACCAACGCGGACGCGATAGCAGCCAGCTTGGAGGATGCGTGCAGGACAGGGATGCTGATGCGCAAACCATACAGTAGAGACCACGAGCCGGTACCTTGGTGGAACTCGGAGATAGCGACCCTCAGAAGGATCTGCCTCAGAGCCAGAAGGGCTCTTCAACGGTCAAGAAGGACCGACAGGGCCGAGGCCGCACACGTCGCCTTCAAGCAAGCCAGGAGGACCCTGAAGCACGCCATCCTGGACAGCAAACGGGAATGTTTCCTGAAGCTGTGCGACGCAGCCGAACAGGATCCGTGGGGTGGGGCCTACAGACTCGTGGTAAAGCGAGTAAGCGCAGGCAGCCGCTCTCCAACGGACCCTGAAACACTTAGCGATATTGTTCGCACACTGTTTCCTTCGGGTAGCGCCAAGGAAAGCGTACAGCACGAAACGGCTCCTACGTGGGAGATCGAGGAAGTCACGGAGGCCGAGGTTGCTGAAGCAGGACGCAGCCTGCAGAACAACAAAGCCCCAGGTCCCGACGCAGTGCCCAACAGAGCAATGAAGCTGGCGCTTGGGCTTCGGCCGGGCACTTTCGCGGACCTCTACAACGCCTGCCTGCGCGAGGAAACATTTCCCCGGAGATGGAAAGTACAGAAGCTGCTTCTACTCAACAAACCTGGGAAGCCGCCTGGTGAAGCTTCCTCCTACAGGCCAATTTGTCTGCTTGACACTATTGGCAAAGTGTTCGAGAAGCTCATCTCGAAACGGCTAAACCTGGCCGTAGATGCGGCTGGTGGCCTATCCACCGCCCAGTTTGGTTTCCGGAAAGGAAAGTCAACGCTGGACGCGATCCGAATGGTCACCGGGACAGCTGCGGAAGCCATACGCGGGAAGCGTTGGAAAGGCGGCACAAAGAAGTACTGCCTTCTGGTCACGCTCGACATCAAAAACGCGTTCAACACGGCGAACTGGACGAGGATCATGCAGGCACTAAGGCGGCTACGGATTCCGGAGTACCTCACCAGGATAGTCGACAGCTACCTCGGCGAAAGGGTGCTGCTTTTCGATACGAGCGACGGCCCGAAAGAGTACTGCGTAACTGCTGGGGTTCCACAAGGATCGGTCCTGGGCCCCCTGTTGTGGAACACTATGTACGACGGAGTGCTGAGGCTTCCCATGCCTGCAAACGTCCACGTGACTGGCTTCGCGGACGACGTCGCCATCACGATCGTGGCCAAGACGATAGCCGAAGTGGAGGACATGGCAAACACTGCGGTGAGGAAGGTGGAATCATGGCTCTCACTCGCCGGGCTCCAACTCGCGGCACATAAAACAGAGGCCGTTCTCATAAGCAGCCGGCAACTCGTCGAGACGGCCAAGCTGACGGTCGGAGGGGTTGACATAGTCTCGCAAAGAGCCATAAAATACCTAGGCGTCATGATAGACACCAGGCTGTCCTACAAAGAGCACCTAGAGTACGCCAATAAGAAGGCCGCTGCGACCGCCAGATCGCTCGCGCGGATTCTCCTGAACACAAGGGGCCCAAAGCAGGAACGGAGGAAACTCATAGCGAGCGTCGTCACGTCCCAAGTACTTTATGCCGCCCCGGTATGGGCTAAAGCCGCCACGACGCCCTCGTATATGAGTGGCGTGGCTCGCACGCACAGACTATGTGCAACAAGGATATCGTGTGCCTTCCGGACAATCTCTGAGGAAGCTGCGCTGGTCATAGCTGGTCTAGTTCCGGTGCAAGAACTGGTAAGAGAGGCGGTAGAAGTGGAGGAAACGGTCACGACCACGGACGACCAAACTAGGCGCGAGGCAAGACGGCCCGCGAGAGAGAGATCCATCTCTCGGTGGCAGGAGAGGTGGGATTCCGCAACCTCTGGACGCTGGACCCACGATCTGATTCCCGTCTTGAGTCCGTGGCTGGAAAGGAGGCACGGGCAGGTGGACTTCTACCTGACCCAGATCTTGAGTGGGCACGGATGCTTCCGGTCGTACCTGAAGAAGTACGGTCACGACACGAGTGACGGATGCCCATCCTGCGGCTCTGGAATCGAGGAGAACGCACGCCACGTCCCGTTCGAGTGCGTGCGGTTCGTAGAGGACAGGACCGCCCTGGAAATAGCGACCGGTGTCAGCACTAGCCCCATCACGCTAGTGCCAACCATGCTAAGAGGCCAAACGGAGTGGGACGCGACAACCAAATTCGCTGCGTCTGTAATGCGAAAACTCAGGATAGCTGAGAGAGAGAGGAGAGGCCTGGACACGTAAGCTGCCGCGGTTGTGCGAAGCATTGCTTTGCGGCCGTACCGCACAACATCTGCAGTTTACGCCCATTTATCTTCTAAATGTATATTTATTAGTTGTAGTAATAAAGCTAAAAAAAAAAATGGAATACAAAAAAAAAACATTCAACATTATACTAAATAAGAATTGAAAATTGTACTATTGATAACCATTACCTATAAAATAATCAAAACGTGTATGTTAAAGTAATTTTTGTAAAACTTTCTGTAAGACTGTAAATCTTTTCTTGTGACTAGTGTTTTATATTTAAGTTATATTTTTAACTTTAGCGCTAGAAAGATAAATAAATAATATTAATAATAACAAGACGCAATGAGTATCTTAAATCTGTAGATTCCCTAACCGTCCGTGTCTGTCCGATATTATTTTGTTAACTCGCGCGAATTAGCCATGTCGCTGTTAACTTCCTCCTTTTTGCTGATTGCGATATGCCAGTTTAAAATATCTGACATAGTCGTCGGCTACTTTCTGTCTCGGTCTTGTTAATCCATAAAATCTATATTTATTATATCTATATACTTAAATATGGCTATATCATAGGCTTATATCACATATGCATTACATATCGCAAGTCAACTCCGTTGCTTAGTCGAGCTTAAAAGGTATATGCTTATCCACCACGCGAACACTTTTTATCTTAGGGACCCTCTATTAATGAACGATCTCCCAAAGGGGAGATTATAGTAACCTGTGTGGTTCTGTGAGCTTTTGCCAGGCTAGCTAAATCCAGGGCCCCGCTACAACGATAAATATAACGTCGACTCACATGAACGGAGGCTCAACATTTAACAATACAGTAAGCTGCACGTTGGCATTACAATTTAAATTAAAAACAACTAAAACAACATCTCGCAGCACACTCATATGTCAACAATTTGTTGGGTATCCGCGGTGGACTGAAAGTTTTATTTCTATTGCAGATAGAATAGAATATAAGTCGGAACGAGCCAGATCGGAAAACTACACACTGTTGCTCCAATAATAATGATAAACAAAAAATAATTTTTAAAAAATCTAACAAAAAATACAACTTATACTCTTGGTAATATCATTGTTTTAATATTTCAGAATTTTGAATACAACTCAAAAAGAAATCGGACGACTGTATCATATAGCTACCATAGGATCTATCCGATAATTAAGGGGAAAATAATATCAAAAAATGTATAGCTTCGTTATTTTTTATCAAATTCTCTTCCACTCCAGTACTTTATCTTTTTAATATTTCAGAATTAAGAATTCAATTTAATTCGAATCGAACTATTGTATCATATAGCTGCCATAGAAAGGATCGGAAAATAAATGTCAAAATAACACAAAGACCGTTATATTTCGTTTTCGGTAAGCATATACGGTAGTTAATTAAAATTTACCATTATCTTAATATTTCTGTAATTACTTTTTAGTTTTCTAAGAATCGAACCGCTCTGTAGATACAATGGTCCCATTGGAACGACCAAAAATTTTCTTTGGATCAATCAATAGGTGTTGACGAGACCAATACATTTCAGTTAAAATTTTTTATCTAGCATGAAAACTGTGGGCGTCACAGGTTTGGGCGGCTTGTGGGCGTTAGAGTGGGCGTGCAAACTTTTTTTTAGATCAATCGATAGGTATTGATGAGGAGAATACATTTCAGTTAAAAATTTTACTCTAGCATCAAAACTGTAGGAGCCACAGTTTTGGGCGGTTTGTGGGCGTAAAAGTGGGCGTGGCACATTGCTGAAAGAAACTTGCGCTCCGTAAGAAGCTCAGGAATCTGCACGCCAAATCTCAATAGCCTAGCTCTTATAGTTTCCGAGAGCTCAACGTTCATCCGGACAGACGGACATGGCTACATCGACTCGGCTAGTGATCCTGATCAAGAATATATATACTTTATGGGGTCGGAAACGCATCCTTCTGCCTGTTACATACTTTCCGACGAATCTAGTATACCCTTTTACACTACGAGTAACGGGTATAAATACTACAAATTCTTTAAAGTGCATTAAAAACAAAGAAAACGCAACAGTCGATGGCCTCTACTATTAGTTACCCGTTACTCAGCTAAAGGGAGTGCGAGAGGGATGGAGCAACTATGCTTTTTCAGTAACACACCTAGCCTATACCGTCACCTAGATCGACGTCACCTAGCGCCCCTAGCTCCTTGATTGATTAAAAAAAAAAAAAAATCAGCGACCATCTTGCCGCTAAGGTTCTTAAGTGACATCAGCAATTTCAGGCTACAGTGAGCGGCATCATCTCTTGGACGTTGATGCACTATGGTCAGTACAAACAAGTGGCCCTACGACACCAAGCAAAGCTTGTTACGCGCGGAGCCCATCACCGTTTTGGGCGAGTAAACATAATCGCGGACAAAGAAAAACACAATGTAACAATAGACAATTAAAAATACAGGTCAATACGAATAGACAAAATACATCAAGTAAAACTAATTAGTTACTAGGGAGGATAGTATTATTGATTTAAAGATAGGAAGTGAGTCAGTAGTAGATATTAGATGATATAGTCTATTATAATCATTGCAAAGTACTCTAAAAGGTTCATGCATTGCGTAATTAGAGATACAGTGATTTAATACTAAAGGAATATAGTTTCTAGTGAATCTATTTGGCACATTAAAATGCAGGCGACCCAGTAACTCGGGACTCTCTACATCACCATGAATAAGATTTCTAATAAACGTAATACCAAGCATAGTTCTACGGTTAGCTAACGATGGTAAGTTAATTAGAAGTAGTCTACTAGAGTAGGATGGTAGTATTAGGCTTGTATCCCAGTTAAGTCTCCGTAAGGCAAATATTAAGAAGTTTTTTTGCACAGACTCAATCCAGTCTATATGCACCCCATATTGGGGACTCCAAACAGGAGCGCAGTACTCAAGAATTGGTCGGACTAATGAAATAAACAAGGTCTTTGTGACATAGGGATCATCGAATTCCTTCGACCACCTTTTGATAAATGCAAGCACGCCCCTGGCTTTATTTACCATAGTAGTAATGTGATCGGAAAATTTAAGTCTAGGATCCATGTAGACTCCAAGGTCGTCAGCATGCGTTATCCTATCTAACGCACAACCACTCAAAGTATACGTTGAGTAGTGGGGGCTGACACGAAAAAAGGTCATTAGTTTACACTTAGAACCATTTAAATTCAATTCATTATCCATGCACCATGTTTGAAATGCATTTAGATCCGATTGTAAAGCTAAACTTTGTGCGGGGTCATTATATTGCAGGCACAACTTAACGTCATCTGCGTACATAAGAACCCATGACTTCGTTAAGACTAATGGAAGGTCATTTATAAATAATGTAAACAGGAGCGGACCGAGATGACTTCCTTGTGGTACACCGGAAGTAACTCGGATTAGGGATGACAAAGAGTTTTTAAAAATGACCCTTTGAGTCCTATCATTCAAATAACTTAAAATCCACCTAAGAAGATCACCTGAAAACCCTAAAAGGTCAAATTTCCGGACTAAAATCGGGTGACTTACAGAATCAAACGCCTTACTAAAATCAGTGTAGACCACATCAGTCTGACGATTCTTTCTAAAACCTCCTATAACAAATGAAGTAAACTCCAAAAGGTTGGTTGTCGTTGACCTACGTTTTATAAATCCGTGTTGACAAGAGGAAATAAGGGACCTACAACTGTGTTGTAAATGAGGCGTAATAATGTTCTCAAAGAGCTTCGGTATAGCTGATAGCTTTGAAATACCTCTGTAATTACATGCGTTCAATTTACTCCCTTTTTTATGAAGCGGGATAACAAACGATTCCTTCCATCTGTGTGGGAAATCGGATGTTTCTAAAGACAAAGTAAACAGTTTGTGCAATGGTCTACACAAAGTCTCAGCGCAATACCTAAGCACACATCCAGGGACTCCGTCAGAGTAGACTGGTTTGACCCTTTGCAATTCTAAAAGAAGTGAGCTTTTACTTATAACAGGACAACAAATAAAGTTTGATTTAGGAATGACATATGGGTAAGACTGATCTGGAGGACTTGATGTAGAATAGGTGGTTTGAAAAAACTGTGCAAAAAGATCGGCTATGGCTTGATCAGTGCTAGCAGCCGAATTTTCAAATTTAAGTGATGATGGGTAACTAGAAGATTTACGCTTTGTGTTAACAAAATTATAAAACTGTTTTGGATCCAGTGTAAACTGGGTCTTGCAACGAGCTAAATAGTTTTTATAACACTGAGCGTTAAGCACGGTGAAATCGGACCGAGCACTTAAGTATCGGGAAAAGGCAGCTTGTGAACCTGAAGCTCTAAACTTTTTGTAGAGTCTAGACTTTACATTTTTAAGTCGTGCCAGCTCTTTGTTAAACCACGGAGGTTGGTTTGAAATTTTAGGATAATACGTAGGAACGCATGTATCAAAAACTTCGTTTAATATGTTATGAAATATATTAACCGCTTCATTATTATTATTCCTTAAGTACAGATTGGACCAATCCGAGCAAGCTATAAGGCTATTAATGAGTGCAAAGTTCGCTTTACGAAAGCAGGGGATGCGTTTAGCTATTTTTTCAGATA
Source organism: Drosophila suzukii (assembly GCF_043229965.1). NCBI lineage: Eukaryota > Metazoa > Arthropoda > Insecta > Diptera > Drosophilidae > Drosophila > Drosophila suzukii. Next base: position 273,910 of record NW_027255909.1, on the reverse strand, counting down.
CTTCATACACTTTTGTACCCGTGTCAATAGTCAGCTCTAGCGTTGGGTGATAAGGGTCTTCTGGTAAAGTAATTGCAGAGGTTCTAGCTATGCAGACACAATCTGGACTGGAAACAAAGCATAGATCCAGTAATCGTCCTAAGAAATTTAATACATGATTTACTTGAGACAATGAAATATCAAGCAAACCGTCAAGAAAATCATGCTGCGTTGAAGGTAACAATATATTTGAGGTTTCGACGGTGGACCATGTCGCCCTAGGTATATTAAAGTCACCTAAAACTATTAACTGATCCCTATCTGATAGTTTACTTGAAATAAACTGGATATCGGACAGATGATTCGCATATGTCGGGAATTCCGATGATGGCGGAATATATGAACATGTTATGTATATAGAAATACCCGGAAGGGATAGTTTTATACACAGAAATTCAATGTCATTTATTTCGTCGGACGTTATTACTTCAGACGTTAATTCTGAGTCAACTGCAATTAAAACTCCACCTCCACGTCGGGACGGACGATCAAGCCTGTAAGTTGTGTACTTACTTGGAAAAACTTCGGAACTTAGAACTTCCGGTTTTAACCAGGTTTCAGTAAAAACAATAACATGGGAAGACAAGGAAAAACTATCAGTATACAATTTGGTCAACTTACTTTGTAAACCTCTTGTATTCTGATAATAAAGCTGAAGAAAAGAATCTAGTTTTTTGAGATAGATGAGGATGTAGATGTGGATGGCTCTTTAAAGGGATTTCCAACTTCCTTTGAACGAATTTTCTTTTTTTTAGCTTCGTACTCTTTAACAAAAATGCCAACAGGCCAAAAATTGGCTGAGCACATAGTTGCAAAATGAGCACAGGGAACACCGATCTTAAAAGATGATACTTCCCTAGCATATGGAAAATTAAATCGTTCAACCTTTAGATCATCAATCTGAACTTTGTTACGGATATAGGCCGTAATGTCCAGCGATGAAAGGTCAGGATTTAGCCGAGAAACAAAAATTTGTTTCCGCTGCGGTACACAGGTGACTGTTTTAGGTACTACGGCATTTACTGCACTACCAGTTTCATTCGGTACTCCGGACGTTAAGTCAACATGCGGCGTTGGAATTATTAAAGTATTGCTTATAGCAGATTTTTCGGGCGTCTCATGCGGCAAAATCTCGCGTCCTTTGCATTCGGAAACCGAATCTTTTTTAGCTTTCGATCTCAGTACCATTTGTGCGGCGGCTGAGATCGACTGCTGTGCTGCAGACCCCGGATCGCCAGAGAGAGTTACACTAGCGGCTACCGTGGGTTGTCTATCGACCGCGATCTTTTTACGTTTAGGAGAATCGGGCTCAGATAGCATACGGCTAGTGAGCTGCGACTCAAGCGCCACAAGCAGATCCGTATTTTTACGGCTGTTCCGGATTAATTCCGTAACAGTGCTTTTTGTAAGCCGCCTTATAGAGAGTGCCTGGGTTTCATAAGCAATGCATTCATCACAATAGTAGCGCAAGCCACTTCTCATGTCGATTGCATCGCGTACCAGGCCCGAATAGCCAAGGCATTTTGCATGAAAAATATTCTCACACGAATGGCGCGGAATGCTCTGTTGTCCAGCCGAAATTAACGACTTGCATTTCTTTAAATTGCAGACAGCCATTATCGCGATATTCCGAACCACAGTGCAAAGAGAATAAAGCTACGCAAGTAAAAGAGAGAGTTAGAGAGCGGGAGAGAATGAGCGGGAGTAAGTAAGCTGGGGGAGCGTAAGTTTTAGATGTTCCAAAAACAAGGTTATAAGCGGGAGTGCGGAGGAGCGGGTAACTACCGTTTAGACACTTACCGCTCCAAACAGCGTTTGGAAGAAAAGAAGAAAGCAATTAGAAAAAAACTATAACAACAAACACTGCACAGAGATTAGACGTGCAAACTAATTTTGTTAATTTAAACACAAAACAATCACTATGCACTCGCGAAGCGAACGGATGTTGTTAGGGACATAAAAAGTTATATAGACGTATGAAAATATGAATTAAACCCCGATGGTTTATGGACAAAAAGAACAAAAATTCGGAGCGCAAGACAAAAACACGACCGTTCACTGAAAGTTCTCCTTAACCCTGATGTAGGGTCTGAACCGTTTAATTGCGTAGCACTCCTCCGTCACGCTATAGTTTCGCTGGCAAGGATTGAGTTTCAGGAAGAAAAATGTTGAGCCTTTACCTTCCTCCGCTTTTTTCGAAGCATTGCATTGGAGAAAATATATCTTCTTAGAGTCTGTATGACGCAACACTGCCGTTGTCATGAACGCTTCCTTCAGTCGCCTCATAGCTTCCATGGCCTTCTTGATCAATTTGTCTGTCAGTGGGGCTGCCAGCTCCGCAAAATTTTGGAAAAACCTCCTTGCAACTCCTTTGAATCGGCTTATTTTTGATCGCCTCCACCTTGCCAGGATCAATTTTTAAAACTCCTATGCCAGTCAGACCTGCTTCATTCGGGCATGGATAGACTTCCCTCAGAGTGTCCTAGTGCTCATCCTACTCCAAATATCTTCAATGTTCTGTTCCGGATATGCATCCTTAACAGTCCTCTGGTTGAGCTTCCTAGCATTCAAGCTTATGAGGTTCTTTCCTGGCTCTTATGACACCAACGGTGCATCTCATCGATTTTCTCGTAGATCAGCTGCTGCTCTGCTGGATAAACCGGATAGTGACGACCTTTGACGGTCGTGGCACCTGGCACCAGCTCTATGGTATGCTTCATCTTCGCAGTTTGCCCCTGTTCATTTTCTTCAAACGACAGAAAGTATTTCCGGACTACCTCCAACTGCTGTTGTCCTCAGCTTCTGATGTTTCGGTTCGGTCATTATAGGCGGGTTTTCCACTTATGGAATGACTGGGATCTTCTCAATTTCCAAAAACTTCCGGTTCTACGTTGAAACTTTTCCAAATGTCCACTCACAGGTACAGCTCTGGCTCCAATGTAAGGATACGAATAGATAAATGTCCACCGTTCTGATTTTAAGAGTAGTGGGCACTGCGATTCCACCCAATATATTGTACCCCGACCCGTTTGCTTTTCGTACCATTGCGTGATATGGTCGCCATGAGGTGTTCAATTTATTGACCAGCACCCGAAAACCGTTTTTCCAGCAAGCTCACTGATGCTCCCCAGTCCAGCAATCGCATATGGACGAGGATCCTCCTTGCCCATATCCTGCGATCCCGATTGCTGTCACTATTAGCTGTAGTTTCTGTCTGTCCCGTTAACGTTTTCTAAGCCACTTTCAGGACTTCCTCACCCTCTTTGTGATGTCCGTCATCCCAGCCAGCTGATTCTCCCCAAATAATCGACCCCGTACCTCTTTTTATCGCCGTGCTCTATAGGGACATGTAAACCTTGTTAACTGAAACTTCCCGCCCCGATACATTCATGTTTGGAATCCGGTTTGGTTTGTGTTTTTAAATCTCCTCTTTCTTGGTACACTGATTGCCCGCTGAACATGCTAAAAACATACCGAAAAACTGCTTGCAATTGGGGGAATGGGGTGCCGGCATGACGGTCAATACACTATTGTAACAAAACTGACGTACTTTAGCGGAGCCACAATGCTTAAATAGGTTACGCGGCTTCTGACAGTTTTATTGGAAACCCACTCGTTGTACAGCCTAGTACTCACACTGGGCCAGAAAGTTCATTTTTTTGACCAAAAATATGTAAGTTCCTCCCCAGGATAGTTAGAAAATATCAGCTTTTTGCCATTATTTCTTAAAAGATTTAACTTTTTATAAACTAAAAATAAAATGTTTTAGATTGATATATAACATACATAATCAAAGCCAAAATCAAAAAAAAATTGCATACTTTTCGTTTTTTTTATACCCGTTAATCGTAGAGTAAAAGGGTATACTAGAGTCGTCGGAAAGTATGTAACAGGCAGAAGGAAGCGTTTCCGACCCTATAAATATATACATTCTTGATAATTGCCAATCTGACTGCCCTAACAGGGACTTACAAAAATGTTGCTTTAACCGGTGATTTCAACAGTAATATTTTCACTGAGTCTCTGCGCAGAACTATGATCCCTCGGACTTCGGCGAACAAATGTCACATTTCCTAACCATTTTTCAAAATCCTCACAAACCTAACTTCACGCATTTTTCGTGGATGGCGCAAGTAAAATCGTTTCATATGACCAGGTATCTGTACCACCATACTCAAACTAATTTAACTCTTTTAACTGGCAAGCATTGTATACAATTCCCAATGTTGGTTCACAGTTAGAATTTGTTATGTGCTAAACGACAAAAATATGCACAAATTGGAATTTAGCAAAGCTGTTTACCTTAAGACTGATAACGATAGGCGAAAAATCGATACAACACTATCGACGACTCGTGAGTTCAGGGAGTCGTGCAGCTTAGACAAGTCATGGAACTGGTTCCTTAAACCGGATAACTCCCAAATGAACCAAGGTTGAAACTCGAAAAGTTTGAGTGGTTTTTGGGCGAAGAGAGGCTTGAAAAATTGAAACAAGCAAGGGTGTTTAAAGGGCAAATATAGTTGGTCGCAGACGGTTCTGGTGGAAAAAAATATATATAAGATTAGAAGTCAAGTTCCTACCCAGTGCGTGATAAAAAAAATCCTTGTTAATGTGAGTGGAGTTATAAATATTTATAGAATATTCCGTGAGGGAAAAGCCTGGATCAGGAAAAGAAACGAAGACCAGCCACCAGGAGATCTACATTTTCGACAAGAAAATTGGCCACTCATCCCCGGGTGGCCCCAGGTTTTTATTCGCCCCTTATATTTTCCACCCAGAATTAGCAAAAGGTTCTCGAAAACTACAAGCGGCAAACAAATTCTACAAGCCAAAAATGAATACAAAAAAATTGAGACTGCTGTTATTGATTATGTAACCCGCCCAAATTAATTTATTCCCACTTATATCCACTTAAATTATTTATTTATTTAACCTATTTATTTACTATTGGAATATTGTTTATTGTTATTTATTTATTTATATATATATATATATATGTGTTCCCTGTAAAAGTTCGGTACCGTAGGTAGGATTATTAAATGTTAAAATTTAAGAGAAAATTGTGAATTATAACGTGAAAAGAAATGAAGTCGTGTGAGTAGAAATTCGTGTTGGGGGGTGAGATGAGTTAGGCGAGGTAGCACGATCCACCGAACAGGTTTGGGAGATGTGTCCAAAGGATGTTTAAGGATACACTCATGGTTGGCAGGGACTCCAGGACCACAATAAGAGCTGTGTTGTCCAGTTCCAGATGTTCAAGAGAAATTCGTCGTGAAATTGCCGTTGTCCGAGTTTGAATTTCCGTTTTTGTTTTTGTTGTGTCTGCTGCGTAGACAACATTGTTGGTTGTTCCCCTCCCTGGGATGTTCGTTGACTAGCCGTCATCTACACTGCGCGAAAAGCAGGACACGACAAATTCTTTAACAGTAACATTGAGTTTCTAAGCCGAGTGAGCACCCATGGATTAGCACGGAAATACAAAATACCATAAATGCGTGTGATAGGGCCTATAGAAAGTGGAAACGCTACAAAACAGAATACTTGGACAAGCAATACAGTTCCTTCAGAATAGAAGTAAATAAGTCATGCTGGATAGCTGTAAGGAAATTCTATCAACAGAAATTCAATAATGAGTCATCTGGAAAAGAATTCTGGAAGAATATTACAAGTATTGGAGTAGAAAAACAACGAGAAGGGACAGCTTGCCACATTAATGCTGATGAATTAAATAACACACTTGTAAAATCACAACCTTAAGTACCTGATTAAACTTACAATCCGTACTTGAGCACATTGCCATACAACAAGTGTGATGTCCTACAGTCCATGTTAAGAATAAAATCCAAAATTTTTACTAGTCCTTGTCTCCAGGCTACTCTTAACATAATACACATTTTAAATACCGCAATAACATCTTCTACATTTCTAAAATGTTGGAAGACAGCCAAACTACTTCCCATACCAAAAACAAAGGGTGAATATAGACCGATATCTATACTTTTATTTTTATCTAAAGCACTTAAGCTACTAGTCTCCACACAAATTAATATGTATCTTCACGATAATTCACTGTTGAATACAAGACAACATCGCTTTCGGAAAAACCGTAGTTGTAAAACAGCAATCTTAAAAATCTCATAGGATATTCGCATGAAATCTGATAATAGGCAAGTTACATTTCATACACTGCTAGACTATAGTAAGGCTTTCGACATTTTGCAATAGAATAGAAAAACTATACAATTTTTCAAGCTATAAGCTTGATAAGAACATACCTAATGGGCCGATCTCAATGTTTTGTAAAGGAGTCTGAGACCTCCGGCGTTCTATTCACTAAGCGCGGTGTCCCCCAAGGGTCGTTCCTTGGAACATTACTGTTTTCGATATATGTGAATGATCTTCCAAATGTCTGGTCTAATTGTGAAGTGCAGATGTATGCTGACGATATGCAAATATGTATGTGAGCCGTCCCTATAGCTGTATATCTGAAAACATATTGTATATGTATATGTATTGACGTCATTAATACTGAACTTAAACTAGTAAGCAATTGAGCAAATAAATCCAAAAAAATCTAAATGTTTGGTTATTTCTAAAAAATAAATAAACGCACCAATGCAAATACTCAGGGTTGATACTGATGAGATTAAATATGTAAGTCAAGCAAATAACCTTGGAATTGTGTTTAACAGTACCCTTTAGTGGTCCCACCATATTAATTATATGGTTGGTAAGACTTGTTGTCAACTATAGCAAATAAAACTGATCCAGAACATGTTACCAACCCATAGTAATGGCATTAGCAAAGTCGATTATAATTCCATCATTATTATATTGCGTTCAAATATTTGAAAAGTGTGACTCAATAAGTAGAAATAAATTGACCGTAACATACAACAACAAAGCAAGATTTGTTTTCAATACTAAGCCACACGATTCAATTTCGAGTTATGCTAAAAAAATCTTTGGACTAGACTTTTCCACATTAGTCGAATTTAGGACACCGATTCCTTTCCACAAAATAGTCACCTTGCACTGTCAACCAGAACTAATAGTATAATACCAACAAGAAACCACTACTCCTCGAGAAAATCACTTCTTTGCATGGGCTGTTAAGCTTTGGAATAATTTACCACACAGTTTAAAGAATTCAAGAAGTGCTAGACTGTTTCGAAAAGAATTATTATTAAAGTTAAAAAATAACTAGCCCCCATTCACACACAACTAATTATACATTCAACATTATACTAAATAAGAATTGAAAATTGTACTATTGATAACCATTACCTATAAAATAATCAAAACGTGTATGTTAAAGTAATTTTTGTAAAACTTTCTGTAAGACTGTAAATCTTTTCTTGTGACTAGTGTTTTATATTTAAGTTATATTTTTAACTTTAGCGCTAGAAAGATAAATAAATAATATTAATAATAACAAGACGCAATGAGTATCTTAAATCTGTAGATTCCCTAACCGTCCGTGTCTGTCTGATATTATTTTGTTAACTCGCGCGAATTAGCCATGTCGCTGTTAACTTCCTCCTTTTTGCTGATTGCGATATGCCAGTTTAAAATATCTGACATAGTCGTCGGCTACTTTCTGTCTCGGTCTTGTTAATCCATAAAATCTATATTTATTATATCTATATACTTAAATATGGCTATATCATAGGCTTATATCACATATGGTAAAAATGTTTCTTTGCATTACATATCGCAAGTCAACTCCGTTGCTTAGTCGAGCTTAAAAGGTATATGCTTATCCACCACGCGAACACTTTTTATCTTAGGGACCCTCTATTAATGAACGATCTCCCAAAGGGGAGATTATAGTAACCTGTGTGTTTCTGTGAGCTTTTGCCAGGCTAGCTAAATCCAGGACCCGCTACAACGATAAATATAACGTCGACTCACATGAACGGAGGCTCAACATTTAACAATACAGTAAGCTGCACGTTGGCATTACAATTTAAATTAAAAACAACTAAAACAACACCTCGCAGCACACTCATATGCCAACAATTTGTTGGGTATCCGCGGTGGACTGAAAGTTTTATTTCTATTGCAGATAGAATAGAATATAAGTCGGAACGAGCCAGATCGGAAAACTACACACTGTTGCTCCAATAATAATGATAAACAAAAAATAATTTTTAAAAAATCTAACAAAAAATACAACTTATACTCTTGGTAATATCATTGTTTAAATATTTCAGAATTTTGAATACAACTTAAAAAGAAATCGGACGACTGTATCATATAGCTACCATAGGATCTATCCGATAATTAAGGGGAAAATAATATCAAACAAGGAAGAACGCTATAGTCGAGTACCTCGACTATCAGATACCCGTTACTCAGCTATATAAGGATATGCAAGCAGCAAAGCGAGATTAAAATGCGCCACCTACCGGCGGTATACAGATTTAAGCGATATGGGCGTTAGAGTGGGCGTGGCAAATTTATTTTTGGATCAATAGATAGGTATCGACGAGACCAATACATTTCAGTTAAAATTTTTTATCTAGCATGAAAATTGTGGGCGTCACAGGTTTTCGCGGTTTGTGGGCGTTAAAGTGGGCGTGGCAAACTTTTTTTTGGGTCAATCGATAGGTATTGATGAGAACAATACATTTCAGTTAAAATTTTTATTCTAGCATCAAAACTGTAGGAGCCACAGTTTTGGGCGGTTTGTGGGCGTTAGAGTGGGCGTGGCACTGTGCCGAAACAAACTTGCGCTGCGTAAGAAGCTCAGGAATCTGCACGCCAAATCTCAATAGCCTAGCTCCCATAGTTTCCGAGATCTCAGCGTTCATCCGGACGGACAGACAGACGGACAGACGGACAGACGGACATGGCTAGATCGACTCGGCTAGTGATCCTGATCAAGAATATATATACTTTGTGGGGTCGGAAACGCTTCCTTCTGCCTGTTACATACTTTCCGACGAATCTAGTATACCCTTTTACTCTACGAGTAACGGGTATAAAAATGTATAGCTTCGTTATTTTTTTATCAAATTCTCTTCCACTCCAGTACTTTATCTTTTTAATATTTCAGAATTAAGAATTCAATTTAATTCGAATCGAACTATTGTATCATATAGCTGCCATAGAAAGGATCGGAAAATAAATGTCAAAATAACACAAAGACCGTTATATTTCGTTTTCGGTAAGCATATACGGTAGTTAATTAAAATTTACCATTATCTTAATATTTCTGTAATTACTTTTTAGGTTTCTAAGAATCGAACCGCTCTGTACATACAATGGTCCCATTGAAACGACCAAAAATTTTTTTTGGATCAATCAATAGGTATTGACGAGACCAATACATTTCAGTTAAAATTTTTTATCTAGCATGAAAACTGTGGGCGTCACAGGTTTGGGCGGCTTGTGGGCGTTAGAGTGGGCGTGGCAAACTTTTTTTTAGATCAATCGATAGGTATTGATGAGGAGAATACATTTCAGTTAAAAATTTTACTCTAGCATCAAAACTGTAGGAGCCACAGTTTTGGGCGGTTTGTGGGCGTAAAAGTGGGCGTGGCACATTGCTGAAACAAACTTGCGCTCCGTAAGAAGCTCAGGAATCTGCACGCCAAATCTCAATAGCCTAGCTCTTATAGTTTCCGAGAGCTCAACGTTCATCCGAACAGACGGACATGGCTACATCGACTCGGCTAGTGATCCTGATCAAGAATATATATACTTTATGGGGTCGGAAACGCATCCTTCTGCCTGTTACATACTTTCCGACGAATCTAGTATACCCTTTTACACTACGAGTAACGGGTATAAATACTACAAATTCTTTAAAGTGCATTAAAAACAAAGAAAACGCAACAGTCGATGGCCTCGACTATTAGTTACCCGTTACTCAGTTAAAGGGAGTGCGAGAGGGATGGAGCAACTATGCTTTTTCACTAACACACCTAGCCTATACCGTCACCTAGATCGACGTCACCTAGCGCCCCTAGCTCCTTGATTGATTAAAAAAAAAAAAATCAGCGACCATCTTGCCGCTAAGGTTCTTAAGTGACATCAGCAATTTCAGGCTACAGTGAGCGGCATCATTTCGATGTAGGGTCTGAACCGTTTAATTGCGGAGCACTCCTCCGTCACGCTATAGTTTCGCTGGCAAGGATTTCAAGGAGTTTCAGGAAGAAAAATGTTGAGCCTTTACCTTCCTCCGCTTTTTTCGAAGCATTGCATTGGAGAAAATATATCTTCTTAGAGTCTGTATGACGCAACACTGCCGTTGTCATGAACGCTTCCTTCAGTCGCCTCATAGCTTCCATGGCCTTCTTGATCATTTTGTCTGTCAGTGGGGCTGCCAGCTCCGCAAAATTTTGGAAAAACCTCCTTGCAACTTCTTTGAATCGGCTTATTTTTGATCGCCTCCACCTTGCCAGGATCAATTTTTAAAACTCCTATGCCACTAAAGAATAACAAAGTCCGAAGCTCTTTAAAGCAGAAGTGGTACCTCTTAAGCCCGGTAGTCAGACCTGCTTCATTCGGGCATGGATAGACTTCCCTCAGAGTGTCCTAGTGCTCATCCTACTCCAAATATCTTCAATGTTCTGTTCCGGATATGCATCCTTAACAGTCCTCTGGTTGAGCTTCCTAGCATTCAAGCTTATGCGGTTCTTTCCTGGCTCTTATGACACCAACGGAGCATCTCATCGATTTTCTCGTAGATCAGCTGCTGCTCTGCTGGATAAACCGTAGATCAGCTGCTGCTCTGCTGGATAAACCGGATAGTGACGACCTTTGACGGTCGTGGCACCTGGCACCAGCTCTGTGGTATGCTTCATCTTCGCAGTTTGCCCCAGTTCATTTTCTTCAAACGACAGAAAGTATTTCCGGACTACCTCCAACTGCTGTTGTCCTCAGCTTCTGATGTTTCGGTTCGGTCATTATAGGCGGGTTTTCCACTTATGGGATGGCTGGGATCTTCTCAATTTCCAAAAACTTCCGGTTCTACGTTGAAACTTTTCCAAATGTCCACTCACAGGTACAGCTCTGGCTCCAATGTAAGGATACGAATAGATAAATGTCCACCGTTCTGATTTTAAGAGTAGTGGGCACTGCGATTCCACCCAATATATTGTACCCCGACCCGTTTGCTTTTCGTACCATTGCGTGATATGGTCGCCATGAGGTGTTCAATTTATTGACCAGCACCCGAAAACCGTTTTTCCAGCAAGCTCACTGATGCTCCCCAGTCCAGCAATCGCATATGGACGAGGATCCTCCTTGCCCATATCCTGCGATCCCGATTGCTGTCACTATTAGCTGTAGTTTCTGTCTGTCCCGTTAACGTTTTCTAAGCCACTTTCAGGACTTCCTCACCCTCTTTGTGATGTCCGTCATCCCAGCCAGCTGATTCTCCCCAAATAATCGACCCCGTACCTCTTTTTATCGCCGTGCTCTATAGGGACATGTAAACCTTGTTAACTGAAACTTCCCGCCCCGATACATTCATGTTTGGAATCCGGTTCGCTATGTTTAGTTTGGTTTGTGTTTTTAAATCTCCTCTTTCTTGGAACACTGATTGTCCGCTGAACATGCTAAAAACATTCCGAAAAACTGCTTGCAATTGGGGGAATGGGGTGCCGGCATGACGGTCAATACACTATTGTAACAAAACTGACGTACTTTAGCGGAGCCACAATGCTTAAATAGGTTACGCGGCTTCTGACAGTTTTATTGGAAACCCACTCGTTGTACAGCCTAGTACTCACACTGGGCCAGAAAGTTCATTTTTTTGACCAAAAATATGTAAGTTCCTCCCTAGGATAGTTAGAAAATATCAGCTTTTTGCCATTATTTCTTAAAAGATTTAACTTTTTATAAACTAAAAACAAGGGAGAACGCTATAGTCGAGTACCTCGACTATCAGATACCCGTTACTCAGCTAAATGGAGATATGCAAGCAGCAAAGCGAGATTAAAATGCGCCACCTACCGGCGGTATACAGATTTAAGCGTTATGGGCGTTAGAGTGGGCGTGGCAAATTTTTTTTTGGATCAATCGATAGGTATTGACGAGACCAATACATTTCAGTTAAAATTTTTTATCTAGCATGAAAATTGTGGGCGTCACAGGGTTTTGCGGTTTGTGGGCGTTAAAGTGGGCGTGGCAAACTTTTTTTTGGGTCAATCGATAGGTATTGATTAGAACATTACATTTCAGTTAAAATTTTCTATCTAGCATCAAAACTGTAGGAGCCACAGTTTTGGGCGGTTTGTGGGCGTTAGAGTGGGCGTGGCAGTCTACTGAAACAAACTTGCGCTGCGTAGGAAGCTCAGGAATCTGCACGCCAAATCTCAATAGCCTAGCTCCCCTAGTTTCCGAGATCTCAGCGTTCATCCGGACAGACGGACATGGCTAGATCGACTCGGCTAGTGATCCTGATCAAGAATATATATACTTTATGGGGTCGGAAACGCTTCCTTCTGCCTGTTACATACTTTCCGACGAATCTAGTATACCCTTTTACTCTACGAGTAACGGGTATAATAAAATGTTTTAGATTGATATATAACATACATAATCAAAGCCAAAATCAAAAAAAATTTCATACTTTTCGTTTTTTTTATACCCGTTATTCGTAGAGTAAAAGGGTATACTAGATTCGTCGGAAATATAAATATATACATTCTTGATAATTGCCAATCTGACTGCCCTAACAGGGACTTACAAAAATGTTGCTTTAACCGGTGATTTCAACAGTAATATTTTCACTGAGTCTCTGCGCAGAACTATGATCCCTCGGACTTCGGCGAACAAATGTCACATTTCCTACCCATTTTTCAAAATCCTCACAAACCTAACTTCACGCATTTTTCGTGGATGGCGCAAGTAAAATCGTTTCATATGACCAGGTATCTGTACCACCATACTCAATCTAATTTAACTCTTTTAACTGGCAAGCATTGTATACAATTCCCAATGTTGGTTCACAGTTAGAATTTGTTATGTGCTAAACGACAAAAATATGCACAAATTGGAATTTAGCAAAGCTGTTTACCTTAAGACTGATAACGATAGGCGAAAAATCGATACAACACTATCGACGACTCGTGAGTTCAGGGAGTCGTGCAGCTTAGACAAGTCAGGGAACTGGTTCCTTAAACCGGATAACTCCCAAATGAACCAAGGTTGAAATTCGAAAAGTTTGAGTGGTTTTTGGGCGAAGAGAGGCTTGAAAAATTGAAACAAGCAAGGGTGTTTAAAGGGCAAATATAGTTGGTCGCAGACGGTTCTGGTGGAAAAAAATATATATAAGATTAGAAGTCAAGTTCCTACCCAGTGAGTGATAAAAAAATCCTTGTTAATGTGAGTGGAGTTGAAATATAAATATTTACAGAATATTCCGTGAGGGAAAAGCCTGGATCAGGAAAATATACTGACGTAAGGAGAGACGAAGACCAGCCACCAGGAGGAGATCTACATTTTCGACAAGAAAATTGGCCACTCATCCCCGGGTGGCCCCAGGTTTTTATTCGCCCCTTATATTTGCCACCCAGAATTAGCAAAAGGTTCTCGAAAACTACAAGCGGCAAACAAATTCAACAAGCCAAAAATGAATACAAAAAAATTGAGACTGCTGTTATTGATTATGTAACCCGCCCAAATTAATTTATTCCCACTTATATCCACTTAAATTATTTATTTATTTAACCTATTTATTTACTATTGGAATATTGTTTATTGTTATTTATTTATTTATATATATATATATGTGTTCCCTGTAAAAGTTCGGTACCGTAGGTAGGATTATTAAATGTTAAAATTTAAGAGAAAATTGTGAATTATAACGTGAAAAGAAATGAAGTCGTGTGAGTAGAAATTCGTGTTGGGGGGTGAGATGAGTTAGGCGAGGTAGCACGATCCACCGAACAGGTTTGGGAGATGTGTCCAAAGGATGTTGAAGGATACACTCATGGTTGGGAGGGACTCCAGGACCACAATAAGAGCTGTATTGTCCAGTTCCAGATGTTCAAGAGAAATCCGTCGTGAAATTGCCGTTGTCCGAGTTTGAATTTCCGTTTTTGTTTTTGTTGTGTCTGCTGCGTAGACAACATTGTTGGTTGTTCCCCTCCCTGGGATGTTCGTTGACTAGCCGTCATCTGCACTGCGCGAAAAGCAGGACACGACAAATTCTTTAACAGTAACATTGAGTTTCTAAGCCGAGTGAGCACCCATGGATTAGCACGGAAATACAAAATGCCATAAATGCGTGTGATAGGGCCTATAGAAAGTGGAAACGCTACAAAACAGAATACTTGGACAAGCAATACAGTTCCTTCAGAATAGAAGTAAATAAGTCATGCTGGATAGCTGTAAGGAAATTCTATCAACAGAAATTCAATAATGAGTCATCTGGAAAAGAATTCTGGAAGAATATTACAAGTATTGGAGTAGAAAAACAACGAGAAGGGACAGCTTGCCACATTAATGCTGATGAATTAAATAACACACTTGTAAAATCACAACCTTAAGTACCTGATTAAACTTACAATCCGTACTTGAGCACATTGCCATACAACAAGTGTGATGTCCTACAGTCCATGTTAAGAATAAAATCCAAAATTTTTACTAGTCCTTGTCTCCAGGCTACTCTTAACATAATACACATTTTAAATACCGCAATAACATCTTCTACATTTCTAAAATGTTGGAAGACAGCCAAACTACTTCCCATACCAAAAACAAAGGGTGAATATAGACCGATATCTATACTTTTATTTTTATCTAAAGCACTTAAGCTACTAGTCTCCACACAAATTAATATGTATCTTCACGATAATTCACTGTTGAATACAAGACAACATCGCTTTCGGAAAAACCGTAGTTGTAAAACAGCAATCTTAAAAATCTCATAGGATATTCACATGAAATCTGATAATAGGCAAGTTACATTTCATACACTGCTAGACTATAGTAAGGCTTTCGACATTTTGCAATAAAATAGAAAAACTATACAATTTTTCAAGCTATAAGCTTGATAAGAACATACCTAATGGGCCGATCTCAATGTTTTGTAAAGGAGTCTGAGACCTCCGGCTTTCTATTCACTAAGCGCGGTGTCCCCCAAGGGTCGTTCCTTGGAACATTACTGTTTTCGATATATGTGAATGATCTTCCAAATGTCTGGTCTAATTGTGAAGTGCAGATGTATGCTGACGATATGCAAATATGTATGTGAGCCGTCCCTATAGCTGTATATCTGAAAACATATTGTATATGTATATGTATTGACGTCATTAAACTAGTAAGCAATTGAGCAAATAAATCCAAAAAAATCTAAATGTTTGGTTATTTCTAAAAAATAAATAAACGCACCAATGCAAATACTCAGGGTTGATACTGATGAGATTAAATATGTAAGTCAAGCAAATAACCTTGGAATTGTGTTTAACAGTACCCTTTAGTGGTCCCACCATATTAATTATATGGTTGGTAAGACTTGGTGTCAACTATAGCAAATAAAACTGATCCAGAACATGTTACCAACCCATAGTAATGGCATTAGCAAGGTCGATTATAATTCCATCATTATTATATTGCGTTCAAATATTTGAAAAGTGTGACTCAATAAGTAGAAATAAATTGACCGTAACATACAACAACAAAGCAAGATTTGTTTTCAATACTAAGCCACACGATTCAATTTCGAGTTATGCTAAAAAAATCTTTGGACTAGACTTTTCCACATTAGTCGAATTTAGGAAACCGATTCCTTTCCACAAAATAGTCACCTTGCACTGTCAACCAGAACTAATAGTATAATACCAACAAGAAACCACTACTCCTCGAGAAAATCACTTCTTTGCATGGGCTGTTAAGCTTTGGAATAATTTACCACACAGTTTAAAGAATTCAAGAAGTGCTAGACTGTTTCGAAAAGAATTATTATTAAAGTTAAAAAATAACTAGCCCCCATTCACACACAACTAATTATACATTCAACATTATACTAAATAAGAATTGAAAATTGTACTATTGATAACCATTACCTATAAAATAATCAAAACGTGTATGTTAAAGTAATTTTTGTAAAACTTTCTGTAAGACTGTAAATCTTTTCTTGTGACTAGTGTTTTATATTTAAGTTATATTTTTAACTTTAGCGCTAGAAAGATAAATAAATAATATTAATAATAACAAGACGCAATGAGTATCTTAAATCTGTAGATTCCCTAACCGTCCGTGTCTGTCTGATATTATTTTGTTAACTCGCGCGAATTAGCCATGTCGCTGTTAACTTCATCCTTTTTGCTGATTGCGATATGCCAGTTTAAAATATCTGACATAGTCGTCGGCTACTTTCTGTCTCGGTCTTGTTAATCCATAAAATCTATATTTATTATATCTATATACTTAAATATGGCTATATCATAGGCTTATATCACATATGGTAAAAATGTTTCTTTGCATTACATATCGCAAGTCAACTCCGTTGCTTAGTCGAGCTTAAAAGGTATATGCTTATCCACCACGCGAACACTTTTTATCTTAGGGACCCTCTATTAATGAACGATCTCCCAAAGGGGAGATTATAGTAACCTGTGTGGTTCTGTGAGCTTTTGCTAGGCTAGCTAAATCCAGGGCCCCGCTACAACGATAAATATAACGTCGACACACATGAACGGAGGCTCAACATTTAACAATACAGTAAGCTGCACGTTGGCATTACAATTTAAATTAAAAACAACTAAAACAACATCTCACAGCACACTCATATGTCAACAATTTGTTGGGTATCCGCGGTGGACTGAAAGTTTTATTTCTATTGCAGATAGAATAGAATATAAGTCGGAACGAGCCAGATCGGAAAACTACACACTGTTGCTCCAATAATAATGATAAACAAAAAATAATTTTTAAAAAATCTAACAAAAAATACAACTTATACTCTTGGTAATATCATTGTTTTAATATTTCAGAATTTTGAATACAACTTAAAAAGAAATCGGACGACTGTATCATATAGCTACCATAGGATCTATCCGATAATTAAGGGAAAAATAATATCAAAAAATGTATAGCTTCGTTATTTTTTATCAAATTCTCTTCCACTCCAGTACTTTATCTTTTTAATATTTCAGAATTAAGAATTCAATTTAATTCGAATCGAACTATTGTATCATATAGCTGCCATAGAAAGGATCGGAAAATAAATGTCAAAATAACACAAAGACCGTTATATTTCGTTTTCGGTAAGCATATACGGTAGTTAATTAAAATTTACCATTATCTTAATATTTCTGTAATTACTTTTTAGGTTTCTAAGAATCGAACCGCTCTGTACATACAATGGTCCCATTGGAACGACCAAAAATTTTTTTTGGATCAATCAATAGGTATTGACGAGACCAATACATTTCAGTTAAAATTTTGTATCTAGCATGAAAACTGTGGGCGTCACAGGTTTGGGCGGCTTGTGGGCGTTAGAGTGGGCGTGGCAAACTTTTTTTTAGATCAATCGATAGGTATTGATGAGGAGAATACATTTCAGTTAAAAATTTTACTCTAGCATCAAAACTGTAGGAGCCACAGTTTTGGGCGGTTTGTGGGCGTAAAAGTGGGCGTGGCACATTGCTGAAACAAACTTGCGCTGCGTAAGAAGCTCAGGAATCTGCACGCCAAATCTCAATAGCCTAGCTCTTATAGTTTCCGAGAGCTCAACGTTCATCCGGACAGACGGACATGGCTACATCGACTCGGCTAGTGATCCTGATATACTTTATGGGGTCGGAAACGCTTCCTTCTGCCTGTTACATACTTTCCGATGAATCTAGTATACCCTTTTACACTACGAGTAACGGGTATAAATACTACAAATTCTTTAAAGTGCATTAAAAACAAAGAAAACGCAACAGTCGAGGGCCTCGACTATTAGTTACCCGTTACTCAGCTAAAGGGAGTGCGAGAGGGATGGAGCAACTATGCTTTTTCACTAACACACCTAGCCTATACCGTCACCTAGATCGACGTCACCTAGCGCCCCTAGCTCCTTGATTGATTAAAAAAAAAAAACAATCAGCGACCATCTTGCCGCTAAGGTTCTTAAGTGACATCAGCAATTTCAGGCTACAGTGAGCGGCATCATTTCGATGTAGGGTCTGAACCGTTTAATTGCGTAGCACTCCTCCGTCACGCTATAGTTTCGCTTGCAAGGATTGAGTTTCAGGAAGAAAAATGTTGAGCCTTTACCTTCCTCCGCTTTTTTCGAAGCATTGCATTGGAGAAAATATATCTTCTTAGAGTCTGTATGACGCAACACTGCCGTTGTCATGAACGCTTCCTTCAGTCGCCTCATAGCTTCCATGGCCTTCTTGATCATTTTGTCTGTCAGTGGGGCTGCCAGCTCCGCAAAATTTTGGAAAAACCTCCTTGCAACTTCTTTGAATCGGCTTATTTTTGATCGCCTCCACCTTGCCAGGATCAATTTTTAAAACTCCTATGCCACTAAAGAATAACAAAGTCCGAAGCTCTTTAAAGCAGAAGTGGTACTTCTTAAGACCGGTAGTCAGACCTGCTTCATTCGGGCATGGATAGACTTCCCTCAGAGTGTCCTAGTGCTCATCCTACTCCAAATATCTTCAATGTTCTGTTCCGGATATGCATCCTTAACAGTCCTCTGGTTGAGCTTCCTAGCATTCAAGCTTATGCGGTTCTTTCCTGGCTCTTATGACACCAACGGAGCATCTCATCGATTTTCTCGTAGATCAGCTGCTGCTCTGCTGGATAAACCGGATAGTGACGACCTTTGACGGTCGTGGCACCTGGCACCAGCTCTATGGTATGCTTCATCTTCGCAGTTTGCCCCAGTTCATTTTCTTCAAACGACAGAAAGTATTTCCGGACTACCTCCAACTGCTGTTGTCCTCAGCTTCTGATGTTTCGGTTCGGTCATTATAGGCGGGTTTTCCACTTATGGGATGGCTGGGATCTTCTCAATTTCCAAACACTTCCGGTTCTACGTTGAAACTTTTCCAAATGTCCACTCACAGGTACAGCTCTGGCTCCAATGTAAGGATACGAATAGATAAATGTCCACCGTTCTGATTTTAAGAGTAGTGGGCACTGCGATTCCACCCAATATATTGTACCCCGACCCGTTTGCTTTTCGTACCATTGCGTGATATGGTCGCCATGAAGTGTTCAATTTATTGACCAGCACCCGAAAACCGTTTTTCCAGCAAGCTCACTGATGCTCCCCAGTCCAGCAATCGCATATGGACGAGGATCCTCCTTGCCCATATCCTGCGATCCCGATTGCTGTCACTATTAGCTGTAGTTTCTGTCTGTCCCGTTAACGTTTTCTAAGCCACTTTCAGGACTTCCTCACCCTCTTTGTGATGTCCGTCATCCCAGCCAGCTGATTCTCCCCAAATAATCGACCCCGTACCTCTTTTTATCGCCGTGCTCTATAGGGACATGTAAACCTTGTTAACTGAAACTTCCCGCCCCGATACATTCATGTTTGGAATCCGGTTTGGTTTGTGTTTTTAAATCTCCTCTTTCTTGGAACACTGATTGCCCGCTGAACATGCTAAAAACATTCCGAAAAACTGCTTGCAATTGGGGGAATGGGGTGCCGGCATGACGGTCAATACACTATTGTAACAAAACTGACGTACTTTAGCGGAGCCACAATGCTTAAATAGGTTACGCGGCTTCTGACAGTTTTATTGGAAACCCACTCGTTGTACAGCCTAGTACTCACACTGGGCCAGAAAGTTCATTTTTTTGACCAAAAATATGTAAGTTCCTCCCTAGGATAGTTAGAAAATATCAGCTTAAAAGATTTAACTTTTTATTAATTAAAAATAAAATGTTTTAGATTGATATATAACATACATAATCAAAGCCAAAATCAAAAAAAAATTGCATACTTTTCGGTTTTTTTATACCCGTTATTCGTAGAGTAAAAGGGTATACTAGATTCGTCGGAAAGTATGTAACAGGCAGAAGGAAGCGTTTCCGACCCTATAAATATATACATTCTTGATAATTGCCAATCTGACTGCCCTAACAGGGACTTACAAAAATGTTGCTTTAACCGGTGATTTCAACAGTAATATTTTCACTAAGTCTCTGCGCAGAACTATGATCCCTCGGACTTCGGCGAACAAATGTCACATTTCCTACCCATTTTTCAAAATCCTCACAAACCTAACTTCACGCATTTTTCGTGGATGGCGCAAGTAAAATCGTTTCATATGACCAGGTATCTGTACCACCATACTCAAACTAATGTAACTCTTTTAACTGGCAAGCATTGTATACAATTCCCAATGTTGGTTCACAGTTAGAATTTGTTATGTGCTAAACGACAAAAATATGCACAAATTGGAATTTAGCAAAGCTGTTTACCTTAAGACTGATAACGATAGGCGAAAAATCGATACAACACTATCGACGACTCGTGAGTTCAGGGAGTCGTGCAGCTTAGACAAGTCATGGAACTGGTTCCTTAAACCGGATAACTCCCAAATGAACCAAGGTTGAAATTCGAAAAGTTTGAGTGGTTTTTGGGCGAGGAGAGGCTTGAAAAATTGAAACAAGCAAGGGTGTTTAAAGGGCAAATATAGTTGGTCGCAGACGGTTCTGGTGGAAAAAAATATATATAAGATTAGAAGTCAAGTTCCTACCCAGTGAGTGATAAAAAAATCCTTGTTAATGTGAGTGGAGTTGAAATATAAATATTTATAGAATATTCCGTGAGGGAAAAGCCTGGATCAGGAAAATATACTGACGTAAGGAGAGACGAAGACCAGCCACCAGGAGGAGATCTACATTTTCGACAAGAAAATTGGCCACTCATCCCCGGGTGGCCCCAGGTTTTTATTCGCCCCTTATATTTGCCACCCAGAATTAGCAAAAGGTTCTCGAAAACTACAAGCGGCAAACAAATTCAACAAGCCAAAAATGAATACAAAAAAATTGAGACTGCTGTTATTGATTATGTAACCCGCCCAAATTAATTTATTCCCACTTATATCCATTTAAATTATTTATTTATTTAACCTATTTATTTACTATTGGAATATTGTTTATTGTTATTTATTTATTTATATATATATATATGTGTTCCCTGTAAAAGTTCGGTACCGTAGGTAGGATTATTAAATGTTAAAATTTAAGAGAAAATTGTGAATTATAACGTGAAAAGAAATGAAGTCGTGTGAGTAGAAATTCGTGTTGGGGGGTGAGATGAGTTAGGCGAGGTAGCACGATCCACCGAACAGGTTTGGGAGATGTGTCCAAAGGATGTTGAAGGATACACTCATGGTTGGGAGGGACTCCAGGACCACAATAAGAGCTGTGTTGTCCAGTTCCAGATGTTCAAGAGAAATTCGTCGTGAAATTGCCGTTGTCTGAGTTTGAATTTCCGTTTTTGTTTTTGTTGTGTCTGCTGCGTAGACAACATTGTTGGTTGTTCCCCTCCCTGGGATGTTCGTTGACTAGCCGTCATCTGCACTGCGCGAAAAGCAGGACACGACAAATTCTTTAACAGTAACATTGAGTTTCTAAGCCGAGTGAGCACCCATGGATTAGCACGGAAATACGAAATGCCATAAATGCGTGTGATAGGGCCTATAGAAAGTGGAAACGCTACAAAACAGAATACTTGGACAAGCAATACAGTTCCTTCAGAATAGAAGTAAATAAGTCATGCTGGATAGCTGTAAGGAAATTCTATCAACAGAAATTCAATAATGAGTCATCTGGAAAAGAATTCTGGAAGAATATTACAAGTATTGGAGTAGAACAACAACAAGAAGGGACAGCTTGCCACATTAATGCTGATGAAATAAATAACACACTTGTAAAATCACAACCTTAAGTACCTGATTAAACTTACAATCCGTACTTGAGCACATTGCCATACAACAAGTGTAATGTCCTACAGTCCATGTTAAGAATAAAATCCAAAATTTTTACTAGTCCTTGTCTCCAGGCTACTCTTAACATAATACACATTTTAAATACCGCAATAACATCTTCTACATTTCTAAAATGTTGGAAGACAGCCAAACTACTTCCCATACCAAAAACAAAGGGTGAATATAGACCGATATCTATACTTTAATTTTTATCTAAAGCACTTAAGCTACTAGTCTCCACACAAATTAATATGTATCTTCACGATAATTCACTGTTGAATACAAGACAACATCGCTTTCGGAAAAACCGTAGTTGTAAAACAGCAATCTTAAAAATCTCATGGGATATTCGCATGAAATCTGATAATAGGCAAGTTACATTTCATACACTGCTAGACTATAGTAAGGCTTTCGACATTTTGCAATAGAATAGAAAAACTATACAATTTTTCAAGCTATAAGCTTGATAAGAACATACCTAATGGGCCGATCTCAATGTTTTGTAAAGGAGTCTGAGACCTCCGGCTTTCTATTCACTAAGCGCGGTGTCCCCCAAGGGTCGTTCCTTGGAACATTACTGTTTTCGATATATGTGAATGATCTTCCAAATGTCTGGTCTAATTGTGAAGTGCAGATGTATGCTGACGATATGCAAATATGTATGTGAGCCGTCCCTATAGCTGTATATCTGAAAACATATTGTATATGTATATGTATTGACGTCATTAATACTGAACTTAAACTAGTAAGCAATTGAGCAAATAAATCCAAAAAAATCTAAATGTTTGGTTATTTCTAAAAAATAAATAAACGCACCAATGCAAATACTCAGGGTTGATACTGATGAGATTAAATATGTAAGTCAAGCAAATAACCTTGGAATTGTGTTTAACAGTACCCTTTAGTGGTCCCACCATATTAATTATATGGTTGGTAAGACTTGTTGTCAACTACAGCAAATAAAACTCATCCAGAACATGTTACCAACCCATAGTAATGGCATTAGCAAAGTCGATTATAATTCCATCATTATTATATTGCGTTCAAATATTTGAAAAGTGTGACTCAATAAGTAGAAATAAATTGACCGTAACATACAACAACATAGCAAGATTTGTTTTCAATACTAAGCCACACGATTCAATTTCGAGTTATGCTAAAAAAATCTTTGGACTAGACTTTTCCACATTAGTCGAATTTAGGACACCGATTCCTTTCCACAAAATAGTCACCTTGCACTGTCAACCAGAACTAATAGTATAATACCAACAAGAAACCACTACTCCTCGAGAAAATCACTTCTTTGCATGGGCTGTTAAGCTTTGGAATAATTTACCACACAGTTTAAAGAATTCAAGAAGTGCTAGACTGTTTCGAAAAGAATTATTATTAAAGTTAAAAAATAACTAGCCCCCATTCACACACAACTAATTATACATTCAACATTATACTAAATAAGAATTGAAAATTGTACTATTGATAACCATTACCTATAAAATAATCAAAACGTGTATGTTAAAGTAATTTTTGTAAAACTTTCTGTAAGACTGTAAATCTTTTCTTGTGACTAGTGTTTTATATTTAAGTTATATTTTTAACTTTAGCGCTAGAAAGATAAATAAATAATATTAATAATAACAAGACGCAATGAGTATCTTAAATCTGTAGATTCCCTAACCGTCCGTGTCTGTCTGATATTATTTTGTTAACTCGCGCGAATTAGCCATGTCGCTGTTAACTTCATCCTTTTTGCTGATTGCGATATGCCAGTTTAAAATATCTGACATAGTCGTCGGCTACTTTCTGTCTCGGTCTTGTTAATCCATAAAATCTATATTTATTATATCTATATACTTAAATATGGCTATATCATAGGCTTATATCACATATGGTAAAAATGTTTCTTTGCATTACATATCGCAAGTCAACTCCGTTGCTTAGTCGAGCTTAAAAGGTATATGCTTATCCACCACGCGAACACTTTTTATCTTAGGGACCCTCTATTAATGAACGATCTCCCAAAGGGGAGATTATAGTAACCTGTGTGGTTCTGTGAGCTTTTGCCAGGCTAGCTAAATCCAGGACCCGCTACAACGATAAATATAACGTCGACTCACATGAACGGAGGCTCAACATTTAACAATACAGTAAGCTGCACGTTGGCATTACAATTTAAATTAAAAACAACTAAAACAACATCTCGCAGCACACTCATATGTCAACAATTTGTTGGGTATCCGCGGTGGACTGAAAGTTTTATTTCTATTGCAGATAGAATAGAATATAAGTCGGAACGAGCCAGATCGGAAAACTACACACTGTTGCTCCAATAATAATGATAAACAAAAAATAATTTTTAAAAAATCTAACAAAAAATACAACTTATACTCTTGGTAATATCATTGTTTTAATATTTCAGAATTTTGAATACAACTTAAAAAGAAATCGGACGACTGTATCATATAGCTACCATAGGATCTATCCGATAATTAAGGGGAAAATAATATCAAAAAATGTATAGCTTCGTTATTTTTTATCAAATTCTCTTCCACTCCAGTACTTTATCTTTTTAATATTTCAGAATTAAGAATTCAATTTAATTCGAATCGAACTATTGTATCATATAGCTGCCATAGAAAGGATCGGAAAATAAATGTTATATTTCGTTTTCGGTAAGCATATACGGTAGTTAATTAAAATTTACCATTATCTTAATATTTCTGTAATTACTTTTTAGGTTTCTAAGAATCGAACCGCTCTGTACATACAATGGTCCCATTGGAACGACCATAAATTTTTTTTGGATCAATCAATAGGTATTGACGAGACCAATACATTTCAGTTAAAATTTTCTATCTAGCATGAAAACTGTGGGCGTCACAGGTTTGGGCGGCTTGTGGGCGTTAGAGTGGGCGTGGCAAACTTTTTTTTAGATCAATCGATAGGTATTGATGAGGAGAATACATTTCAGTTAAAAATTTTACTCTAGCATCAAAACTGTAGGAGCCACAGTTTTGGGCGGTTTGTGGGCGTAAAAGTGGGCGTGGCACATTGCTGAAACAAACTTGCGCTGCGTAAGAAGCTCAGGAATCTGCACGCCAAATCTCAAATTCTTTAACAGTAACATTGAGTTTCTAAGCCGAGTGAGCACCCATGGATTAGCACGGAAATACAAAATGCCATAAATGCGTGTGATAGGGCCTATAGAAAGTGGAAACGCTACAAAACAGAATACTTGGACAAGCAATACAGTTCCTTCAGAATAGAAGTAAATAAGTCATGCTGGATAGCTGTAAGGAAATTCTATCAACAGAAATTCAATAATGAGTCATCTGGAAAAGAATTCTGGAAGAATATTACAAGTATTGGAGTAGAAAAACAACGAGAAGGGACAGCTTGCCACATTAATGCTGATGAATTAAATAACACACTTGTAAAATCACAACCTTAAGTACCTGATTAAACTTACAATCCGTACTTGAGCACATTGCCATACAACAAGTGTGATGTCCTACAGTCCATGTTAAGAATAAAATCCAAAATTTTTACTAGTCCTTGTCTCCAGGCTACTCTTAACATAATACACATTTTAAATACCGCAATAACATCTTCTACATTTCTAAAATGTTGGAAGACAGCCAAACTACTTCCCATACCAAAAACAAAGGGTGAATATAGACCGATATCTATACTTTAATTTTTATCTAAAGCACTTAAGCTACTAGTCTCCACACAAATTAATATGTATCTTCACGATAATTCACTGTTGAATACAAGACAACATCGCTTTCGGAAAAACCGTAGTTGTAAAACAGCAATCTTAAAAATCTCATGGGATATTCGCATGAAATCTGATAATAGGCAAGTTACATTTCATACACTGCTAGACTATAGTAAGGCTTTCGACATTTTGCAATAGAATAGAAAAACTATACAATTTTTCAAGCTATAAGCTTGATAAGAACATACCTAATGGGCCGATCTCAATGTTTTGTAAAGGAGTCTGAGACCTCCGGCTTTCTATTCACTAAGCGCGGTGTCCCCCAAGGGTCGTTCCTTGGAACATTACTGTTTTCGATATATGTGAATGATCTTCCAAATGTCTGGTCTAATTGTGAAGTGCAGATGTATGCTGACGATATGCAAATATGTATGTGAGCCGTCCCTATAGCTGTATATCTGAAAACATATTGTATATGTATATGTATTGACGTCATTAATACTGAACTTAAACTAGTAAGCAATTGAGCAAATAAATCCAAAAAAATCTAAATGTTTGGTTATTTCTAAAAAATAAATAAACGCACCAATGCAAATACTCAGGGTTGATACTGATGAGATTAAATATGTAAGTCAAGCAAATAACCTTGGAATTGTGTTTAACAGTACCCTTTAGTGGTCCCACCATATTAATTATATGGTTGGTAAGACTTGGTGTCAACTATAGCAAATAAAACTGATCCAGAACATGTTACCAACCCATAGTAATGGCATTAGCAAGGTCGATTATAATTCCATCATTATTATATTGCGTTCAAATATTTGAAAAGTGTGACTCAATAAGTAGAAATAAATTGACCGTAACATACAACAACAAAGCAAGATTTGTTTTCAATACTAAGCCACACGATTCAATTTCGAGTTATGCTAAAAAAATCTTTGGACTAGACTTTTCCACATTAGTCGAATTTAGGACACCGATTCCTTTCCACAAAATAGTCACCTTGCACTGTCAACCAGAACTAATAGTATAATACCAACAAGAAACCACTACTCCTCGAGAAAATCACTTCTTTGCATGGGCTGTTAAGCTTTGGAATAATTTACCACACAGTTTAAAGAATTCAAGAAGTGCTAGACTGTTTCGAAAAGAATTATTATTAAAGTTAAAAAATAACTAGCCCCCATTCACACACAACTAATTATACATTCAACATTATACTAAATAAGAATTGAAAATTGTACTATTGATAACCATTACCTATAAAATAATCAAAACGTGTATGTTAAAGTAATTTTTGTAAAACTTTCTGTAAGACTGTAAATCTTTTCTTGTGACTAGTGTTTTATATTTAAGTTATATTTTTAACTTTAGCGCTAGAAAGATAAATAAATAATATTAATAATAACAAGACGCAATGAGTATCTTAAATCTGTAGATTCCCTAACCGTCCGTGTCTGTCTGATATTATTTTGTTAACTCGCGCGAATTAGCCATGTCGCTGTTAACTTCATCCTTTTTGCTGATTGCGATATGCCAGTTTAAAATATCTGACATAGTCGTCGGCTACTTTCTGTCTCGGTCTTGTTAATCCATAAAATCTATATTTATTATATCTATATACTTAAATATGGCTATATCATAGGCTTATATCACATATGGTAAAAATGTTTCTTTGCATTACATATCGCAAGTCAACTCCGTTGCTTAGTCGAGCTTAAAAGGTATATGCTTATCCACCACGCGAACACTTTTTATCTTAGGGACCCTCTATTAATGAACGATCTCCCAAAGGGGAGATTATAGTAACCTGTGTGGTTCTGTGAGCTTTTGCCAGGCTAGCTAAATCCAGGGCCCCGCTACAACGATAAATATAACGTCGACTCACATGAACGGAGGCTCAGCATTTAACAATACAGTAAGCTGCACGTTGGCATTACAATTTAAATTAAAAACAACTAAAACAACATCTCGCAGCACACTCATATGTCAACAATTTGTTGGGTATCCGCGGTGGACTGAAAGTTTTATTTCTATTGCAGATAGAATAGAATATAAGTCGGAACGAGCCAGATCGGAAAACTACACACTGTTGCTCCAATAATAATGATAAACAAAAAATAATTTTTAAAAAATCTAACAAAAAATACAACTTATACTCTTGGTAATATCATTGTTTTAATATTTCAGAATTTTGAATACAACTTAAAAAGAAATCGGACGACTGTATCATATAGCTACCATAGGATCTATCCGATAATTAAGGGGAAAATAATATCAAAAAATGTATAGCTTCGTTATTTTTTATCAAATTCTCTTCCACTCCAGTACTTTATCTTTTTAATATTTCAGAATTAAGAATTCAATTTAATTCGAATCGAACTATTGTATCATATAGCTGCCATAGAAAGGATCGGAAAATAAATGTCAAAATAACACAAAGACCGTTATATTTCGTTTTCGGTAAGCATATACGGTAGTTAATTAAAATTTACCATTATCTTAATATTTCTGTAATTACTTTTTAGGTTTCTAAGAATCGAACCGCTCTGTACATACAATGGTCCCATTGGAACGACCAAAAATTTTTTTGGATCAATCAATAGGTATTGACGAGACCAATACATTTCAGTTAAAATTTTTTATCTAGCATGAAAACTGTGGGCGTCACAGGTTTGGGCGGCTTATGGGCGTTAGAGTGGGCGTGGCAAACTTTTTTTTAGATCAATCGATAGGTATTGATGAGGAGAATACATTTCAGTTAAAAATTTTACTCTAGCATCAAAACTGTAGGAGCCACAGTTTTGGGCGGTTTGTGGGCGTGGCACATTGCTGAAACAAACTTACGCTGCGTAAGAAGCTCAGGAATCTGCACGCCAAATCTCAATAGCCTAGCTCTTATAGTTTCCGAGAGCTCAACGTTCATCCGGACAGACGGACATGGCTACATCGACTCGGCTAGTGATCCTGATCAAGAATATATATACTTTATGGGGTCGGAAACGCTTCCTTCTGCCTGTTATATACTTTCCGACGAATCTAGTATACCCTTTTACACTACGAGTAACGGGTATAAATACTACAAATTCTTTAAAGTGCATTAAAAACAAAGAAAACGCAACAGTCGATGGCCTCGACTATTAGTTACCCGTTACTCAGCTAAAGGGAGTGCGAGAGGGATGGAGCAACTATGCTTTTTCACTAACACACCTAGCCTATACCGTCACCTAGATCGACGTCACCTAGCGCCCCTAGCTCCTTGATTGATTAAAAAAAAAAAACAATCAGCGACCATCTTGCCGCTAAGGTTCTTAAGTGACATCAGCAATTTCAGGCTACAGTGAGCGGCATCATTTCGATGTAGGGTCTGAACCGTTTGATTGCGTAGCACTCCTCCGTCACGCTATAGTTTCGCTTGCAAGGATTGAGTTTCAGGAAGAAAAATGTTGAGCCTTTACCTTCCTCCGCTTTTTTCGAAGCATTGCATTGGAGAAAATATATCTTCTTAGAGTCTGTATGACGCAACACTGCCGTTGTCATGAACGCTTCCTTCAGTCGCCTCATAGCTTCCATGGCCTTCTTGATCATTTTGTCTGTCAGTGGGGCTGCCAGCTCCGCAAAATTTTGGAAAAACCTCCTTGCAACTTCTTTGAATCGGCTTATTTTTGATCGCCTCCACCTTGCCAGGATCAATTTTTAAAACTCCTATGCCACTAAAGAATAACAAAGTCCGAAGCTCTTTAAAGCAGAAGTGGTACTTCTTAAGCCCGGTAGTCAGACCTGCTTCATTCGGGCATGGATAGACTTCCCTCAGAGTGTCCTAGTGCTCATCCTACTCCAAATATCTTCAATGTTCTGTTCCGGATATGCATCCTTAACAGTCCTCTGGTTGAGCTTCCTAGCATTCAAGCTTATGCGGTTCTTTCCTGGCTCTTATGACACCAACGGAGCATCTCATCGATTTTCTCGTAGATCAGCTGCTGCTCTGCTGGATAAACCGTAGATCAGCTGCTGCTCTGCTGGATAAACCGGATAGTGACGACCTTTGACGGTCGTGGCACCTGGCACCAGCTCTGTGGTATGCTTCATCTTCGCAGTTTGCCCCAGTTCATTTTCTTCAAACGACAGAAAGTATTTCCGGACTACCTCCAACTGCTGTTGTCCTCAGCTTCTGATGTTTCGGTTCGGTCATTATAGGCGGGTTTTCCACTTATGGGATGGCTGGGATCTTCTCAATTTCCAAAAACTTCCGGTTCTACGTTGAAACTTTTCCAAATGTCCACTCACAGGTACAGCTCTGGCTCCAATGTAAGGATACGAATAGATAAATGTCCACCGTTCTGATTTTAAGAGTAGTGGGCACTGCGATTCCACCCAATATATTGTACCCCGACCCGTTTGCTTTTCGTACCATTGCGTGATATGGTCGCCATGAGGTGTTCAATTTATTGACCAGCACCCGAAAACCGTTTTTCCAGCAAGCTCACTGATGCTCCCCAGTCCAGCAATCGCATATGGACGAGGATCCTCCTTGCCCATATCCTGCGATCCCGATTGCTGTCACTATTAGCTGTAGTTTCTGTCTGTCCCGTTAACGTTTTCTAAGCCACTTTCAGGACTTCCTCACCCTCTTTGTGATGTCCGTCATCCCAGCCAGCTGATTCTCCCCAAATAATCGACCCCGTACCTCTTTTTATCGCCGTGCTCTATAGGGACATGTAAACCTTGTTAACTGAAACTTCCCGCCCCGATACATTCATGTTTGGAATCCGGTTTGGTTTGTGTTTTTAAATCTCCTCTTTCTTGGAACACTGATTGCCCGCTGAACATGCTAAAAACATTCCGAAAAACTGCTTGCAATTGGGGGAATGGGGTGCCGGCATGACAGTCAATACACTATTGTAACAAAACTGACGTACTTTAGCGGAGCCACAATGCTTAAATAGGTTACGCGGCTTCTGACAGTTTTATTGGAAACCCACTCGTTGTACAGCCTAGTACTCACACTGGGCCAGAAAGTTCATTTTTTTGACCAAAAATATGTAAGTTCCTCCCTAGGATAGTTAGAAAATATCAGCTTAAAAGATTTAACTTTTTATTAATTAAAAATAAAATGTTTTAGATTGATATATAACATACATAATCAAAGCCAAAATCAAAAAAAAATTGCATACTTTTCGGTTTTTTTATACCCGTTATTCGTAGAGTAAAAGGGTATACTAGATTCGTCGGAAAGTATGTAACAGGCAGAAGGAAGCGTTTCCGACCCTATAAATATATACATTCTTGATAATTGCCAATCTGACTGCCCTAACAGGGACTTACAAAAATGTTGCTTTAACCGGTGATTTCAACAGTAATATTTTCACTGAGTCTCTGCGCAGAACTATGATCCCTCGGACTTCGGCGAACAAATGTCACATTTCCTACCCATTTTTCAAAATCCTCACAAACCTAACTTCACGCATTTTTCGTGGATGGCGCAAGTAAAATCGTTTCATATGACCAGGTATCTGTACCACCATACTCAAACTAATGTAACTCTTTTAACTGGCAAGCATTGTATACAATTCCCAATGTTGGTTCACAGTTAGAATTTGTTATGTGCTAAACGACAAAAATATGCACAAATTGGAATTTAGCAAAGCTGTTTACCTTAAGACTGATAACGATAGGCGAAAAATCGATACAACACTATCGACGACTCGTGAGTTCAGGGAGTCGTGCAGCTTAGACAAGTCATGGAACTGGTTCCTTAAACCGGGTAACTCCCAAATGAACCAAGGTTGAAATTCGAAAAGTTTGAGTGGTTTTTGGGCGAAGAGAGGCTTGAAAAATTGAATCAAGCAAGGGTGTTTAAAGGGCAAATATAGTTGGTCGCAGACGGTTCTGGTGGAAAAAAATATATATAAGATTAGAAGTCAAGTTCCTACCCAGTGAGTGATAAAAAAATCCTTGTTAATGTGAGTGGAGTTGAAATATAAATATTTATAGAATATTCCGTGAGGGAAAAGCCTGGATCAGGAAAATATACTGACGTAAGGAGAGACGAAGACCAGCCACCAGGAGGAGATCTACATTTTCGACAAGAAAATTGGCCACTCATCCCCGGTTGGCCCCAGGTTTTTATTCGCCCCTTATATTTGCCACCCAGAATTAGCAAAAGGTTCTCGAAAACTACAAGCGGCAAACAAATTCAACAAGCCAAAAATGAATCCAAAAAAATTGAGACTGCTGTTATTGATTATGTAACACGCCCAAATTAATTTATTCCCACTTATATCCATTTAAATTATTTATTTATTTAACCTATTTATTTACTATTGGAATATTGTTTATTGTTATTTATTTATTTATATATATATATATGTGTTCCCTGTAAAAGTTCGGTACCGTAGGTAGGATTATTAAATGTTAAAATTTAAGAGAAAATTGTGAATTATAACGTGAAAAGAAATGAAGTCGTGTGAGTAGAAATTCGTGTTGGGGGGTGAGATGAGTTAGGCGAGGTAGCACGATCCACCGAACAGGTTTGGGAGATGTGTTTAAAGGATGTTGAAGGATACACTCATGGTTGGGAGGGACTCCAGGACCACAATAAGAGCTGTGTTGTCCAGTTCCAGATGTTCAAGAGAAATCCGTCGTGAAATTGCCGTTGTCCGAGTTTGAATTTCCGTTTTTGTTTTTGTTGTGTCTGCTGCGTAGACAACATTGTTGGTTGTTCCCCTCCCTGGGATGTTCGTTGACTAGCCGTCATCTGCACTGCGCGAAAAGCAGGACACGACAAATTCTTTAACAGTAACATTGAGTTTCTAAGCCGAGTGAGCACCCATGGATTAGCACGGAAATACAAAATGCCATAAATGCGTGTGATAGGGCCTATAGAAAGTGGAAACGCTACAAAACAGAATACTTGGACAAGCAATACAGTTCCTTCAGAATAGAAGTAAATAAGTCATGCTGGATAGCTGTAAGGAAATTCTATCAACAGAAATTCAATAATGAGTCATCTGGAAAAGAATTCTGGAAGAATATTACAAGTATTGGAGTAGAAAAACAACGAGAAGGGACAGCTTGCCACATTAATGCTGATGAATTAAATAACACACTTGTAAAATCACAACCTTAAGTACCTGATTAAACTTACAATCCGTACTTGAGCACATTGCCATACAACAAGTGTGATGTCCTACAGTCCATGTTAAGAATAAAATCCAAAATTTTTACTAGTCCTTGTCTCCAGGCTACTCTTAACATAATACACATTTTAAATACCGCAATAACATCTTCTACATTTCTAAAATGTTGGAAGACAGCCAAACTACTTCCCATACAAAAAACAAAGGGTGAATATAGACCGATATCTATACTTTTATTTTTATCTAAAGCACTTAAGCTACTAGTCTCCACACAAATTAATATGTATCTTCACGATAATTCACTGTTGAATACAAGACAACATCGCTTTCGGAAAAACCGTAGTTGTAAAACAGCAATCTTAAAAATCTCATAGGATATTCACATGAAATCTGATAATAGGCAAGTTACATTTCATACACTGCTAGACTATAGTAAGGCTTTCGACATTTTGCAATAAAATAGAAAAACTATACAATTTTTCAAGCTATAAGCTTGATAAGAACATACCTAATGGGCCGATCTCAATGTTTTGTAAAGGAGTCTGAGACCTCCGGCTTTCTATTCACTAAGCGCGGTGTCCCCCAAGGGTCGTTCCTTGGAACATTACTGTTTTCGATATATGTGAATGATCTTCCAAATGTCTGGTCTAATTGTGAAGTGCAGATGTATGCTGACGATATGCAAATATGTATGTGAGCCGTCCCTATAGCTGTATATCTGAAAATATATTGTATATGTATATGTATTGACGTCATTAATACTGAACTTAAACTAGTAAGCAATTGAGCAAATAAATCCAAAAAAATCTAAATGTTTGGTTATTTCTAAAAAATAAATAAACGCACCAATGCAAATACTCAGGGTTGATACTGATGAGATTAAATATGTAAGTCAAGCAAATAACCTTGGAATTGTGTTTAACAGTACCCTTTAGTGGTCCCACCATATTAATTATATGGTTGGTAAGACTTGTTGTCAACTATAGCAAATAAAACTGATCCAGAACATGTTACCAACCCATAGTAATGGCATTAGCAAAGTTGATTATAATTCCATCATTATTATATTGCGTTCAAATATTTGAAAAGTGTGACTCAATAAGTAGAAATAAATTGACCGTAACATACAACAACATAGCAAGATTTGTTTTCAATACTAAGCCACACGATTCAATTTCGAGTTATGCTAAAAAAATCTTTGGACTAGACTTTTCCACATTAGTCGAATATAGGACACCGATTCCTTTCCACAAAATAGTCACCTTGCACTGTCAACCAGAACTAATAGTATAATACCAACAAGAAACCACTACTCCTCGAGAAAATCACTTCTTTGCATGGGCTGTTAAGCTTTGGAATAATTTACCACACAGTTTAAAGAATTCAAGAAGTGCTAGACTGTTTCGAAAAGAATTATTATTAAAGTTAAAAAATAA
Source organism: Drosophila suzukii (assembly GCF_043229965.1). Taxonomy (NCBI): domain Eukaryota; kingdom Metazoa; phylum Arthropoda; class Insecta; order Diptera; family Drosophilidae; genus Drosophila; species Drosophila suzukii. Next base: position 239,670 of record NW_027255909.1, on the reverse strand, counting down.
CTAGCCCCCATTCACACACAACTAATTATACATTCAACATTATACTAAATAAGAATTGAAAATTGTACTATTGATAACCATTACCTATAAAATAATCAAAACGTGTATGTTAAAGTAATTTTTGTAAAACTTTCTGTAAGACTGTAAATCTTTTCTTGTGACTAGTTATATTTTTAGCGCTAGAAAGATAAATAAATAATATTAATAATAACAAGACGCAATGAGTATCTTAAATCTGTAGATTCCCTAACCGTCCGTGTCTGTCTGATATTATTTTGTTAACTCGCGCGAATTAGCCATGTCGCTGTTAACTTCCTCCTTTTTGCTGATTGCGATATGCCAGTTTAAAATATCTGACATAGTCGTCGGCTACTTTCTGTCTCGGTCTTGTTAATCCATAAGATCTATATTTATTATATCTATATACTTAAATATGGCTATATCATAGGCTTATATCACATATGGTAAAAATGTTTCTTTGCATTACATATAGCAAGTCAACTCCGTTGCTTAGTCGAGCTTAAAAGGTATATGCTTATCCACCACGCGAACACTTTTTATCTTAGGGACCCTCTATTAATGAACGATCTCCCAAAGGGGAGATTATAGTAACCTGTGTGGTTCTGTGAGCTTTTGCCAGGCTAGCTAAACCCAGGGCCCCGCTACAACGATAAATATAACGTCGACTCACATGAACGGAGGCTCAACATTTAACAATACAGTAAGCTGCACGTTGGCATTACAATTTAAATTAAAAACAACTAAAACAACATCTCACAGCACACTCATATGTCAACAATTTGTTGGGTATCCGCGGTGGACTGAAAGTTTTATTTCTATTGCAGATAGAATAGAATATAAGTCGGAACGAGCCAGATCGGAAAACTACACACTGTTGCTCCAATAATAATGATAAACAAAAAATAATTTTTAAAAAAATCTAACAAAAAATACAACTTATACTCTTGGTAATATCATTGTTTTAATATTTCAGAATTTTGAATACAACTTAAAAAGAAATCGGACGACTGTATCATATAGCTACCATAGGATCTATCCGATAATTAAGGGGAAAATAATATCAAAAAATGTATAGCTTCGTTATTTTTTATCAAATTCTCTTCCACTCCAGTACTTTATCTTTTTAATATTTCAGAATTAAGAATTCAATTTAATTCGAATCGAACTATTGTATCATATAGCTGCCATAGAAAGGATCGGAAAATAAATGTCAAAATAACACAAAGACCGTTATATTTCGTTTTCGGTAAGCATATACGGTAGTTAATTAAAATTTACCATTATCTTAATATTTCTGTAATTACTTTTTAGGTTTCTAAGAATCGAACCGCTCTGTACATACAATGGTCCCATTGGAACGACCAAAAATTTTTTTTGGATCAATCAATAGGTATTGACGAGACCAATACATTTCAGTTAAAATTTTCTATCTAGCATGAAAACTGTGGGCGTCACAGGTTTGGGCGGCTTGTGGGCGTTAGAGTGGGCGTGGCAAACTTTTTTTTAGATCAATCGATAGGTATTGATGAGGAGAATACATTTCAGTTAAAAATTTTACTCTAGCATCAAAACTGTAGGAGCCACAGTTTTGGGCGGTTTGTGGGCGTAAAAGTGGGCGTGGCACATTGCTGAAACAAACTTGCGCTGCGTAAGAAGCTCAGGAATCTGCACGCCAAATCTCAAATTCTTTAACAGTAACATTGAGTTTCTAAGCCGAGTGAGCACCCATGGATTAGCACGGAAATACAAAATGCCATAAATGCGTGTGATAGGGCCTATAGAAAGTGGAAACGCTACAAAACAGAATACTTGGACAAGCAATACAGTTCCTTCAGAATAGAAGTAAATAAGTCATGCTGGATAGCTGTAAGGAAATTCTATCAACAGAAATTCAATAATGAGTCATCTGGAAAAGAATTCTGGAAGAATATTACAAGTATTGGAGTAGAAAAACAACGAGAAGGGACAGCTTGCCACATTAATGCTGATGAATTAAATAACACACTTGTAAAATCACAACCTTAAGTACCTGATTAAACTTACAATCCGTACTTGAGCACATTGCCATACAACAAGTGTGATGTCCTACAGTCCATGTTAAGAATAAAATCCAAAATTTTTACTAGTCCTTGTCTCCAGGCTACTCTTAACATAATACACATTTTAAATACCGCAATAACATCTTCTACATTTCTAAAATGTTGGAAGACAGCCAAACTACTTCCCATACAAAAAACAAAGGGTGAATATAGACCGATATCTATACTTTTATTTTTATCTAAAGCACTTAAGCTACTAGTCTCCACACAAATTAATATGTATCTTCACGATAATTCACTGTTGAATACAAGACAACATCGCTTTCGGAAAAACCGTAGTTGTAAAACAGCAATCTTAAAAATCTCATAGGATATTCACACGAAATCTGATAATAGGCAAGTTACATTTCATACACTGCTAGACTATAGTAAGGCTTTCGACATTTTGCAATAAAATAGAAAAACTATACAATTTTTCAAGCTATAAGCTTGATAAGAACATACCTAATGGGCCGATCTCAATGTTTTGTAAAGGAGTCTGAGACCTCCGGCTTTCTATTCACTAAGCGCGGTGTCCCCCAAGGGTCGTTCCTTGGAACATTACTGTTTTCGATATATGTGAATGATCTTCCAAATGTCTGGTCTAATTGTGAAGTGCAGATGTATGCTGACGATATGCAAATATGTATGTGAGCCGTCCCTATAGCTGTATATCTGAAAATATATTGTATATGTATATGTATTGACGTCATTAATACTGAACTTAAACTAGTAAGCAATTGAGCAAATAAATCCAAAAAAATCTAAATGTTTGGTTATTTCTAAAAAATAAATAAACGCACCAATGCAAATACTCAGGGTTGATACTGATGAGATTAAATATGTAAGTCAAGCAAATAACCTTGGAATTGTGTTTAACAGTACCCTTTAGTGGTCCCACCATATTAATTATATGGTTGGTAAGACTTGTTGTCAACTACAGCAAATAAAACTGATCCAGAACATGTTACCAACCCATAGTAATGGCATTAGCAAAGTCGATTATAATTCCATCATTATTATATTGCGTTCAAATATTTGAAAAGTGTGACTCAATAAGTAGAAATAAATTGACCGTAACATACAACAACATAGCAAGATTTGTTTTCAATACTAAGCCACACGATTCAATTTCGAGTTATGCTAAAAAAATCTTTGGACTAGACTTTTCCACATTAGTCGAATTTAGGACACCGATTCCTTTCCACAAAATAGTCACCTTGCACTGTCAACCAGAACTAATAGTATAATACCAACAAGAAACCACTACTCCTCGAGAAAATCACTTCTTTGCATGGGCTGTTAAGCTTTGGAATAATTTACCACACAGTTTAAAGAATTCAAGAAGTGCTAGACTGTTTCGAAAAGAATTATTATTAAAGTTAAAAAATAACTAGCCCCCATTCACACACAACTAATTATACATTCAACATTATACTAAATAAGAATTGAAAATTGTACTATTGATAACCATTACCTATAAAATAATCAAAACGTGTATGTTAAAGTAATTTTTGTAAAACTTTCTGTAAGACTGTAAATCTTTTCTTGTGACTAGTGTTTTATATTTAAGTTATATTTTTAACTTTAGCGCTAGAAAGATAAATAAATAATATTAATAATAACAAGACGCAATGAGTATCTTAAATCTGTAGATTCCCTAACCGTCCGTGTCTGTCTGATATTATTTTGTTAACTCGCGCGAATTAGCCATGTCGCTGTTAACTTCATCCTTTTTGCTGATTGCGATATGCCAGTTTAAAATATCTGACATAGTCGTCGGCTACTTTCTGTCTCGGTCTTGTTAATCCATAAAATCTATATTTATTATATCTATATACTTAAATATGGCTATATCATAGGCTTATATCACATATGGTAAAAATGTTTCTTTGCATTACATATCGCAAGTCAACTCCGTTGCTTAGTCGAGCTTAAAAGGTATATGCTTATCCACCACGCGAACACTTTTTATCTTAGGGACCCTCTATTAATGAACGATCTCCCAAAGGGGAGATTATAGTAACCTGTGTGGTTCTGTGAGCTTTTGCCAGGCTAGCTAAATCCAGGACCCGCTACAACGATAAATATAACGTCGACTCACATGAACGGAGGCTCAACATTTAACAATACAGTAAGCTGCACGTTGGCATTACAATTTAAATTAAAAACAACTAAAACAACATCTCGCAGCACACTCTTATGTCAACAATTTGTTGGGTATCCGCGGTGGACTGAAAGTTTTATTTCTATTGCAGATAGAATAGAATATAAGTCGGAACGAGCCAGATCGGAAAACTACACACTGTTGCTCCAATAATAATGATAAACAAAAAATAATTTTTAAAAAATCTAACAAAAAATACAACTTATACTCTTGGTAATATCATTGTTTTAATATTTCAGAATTTTGAATACAACTTAAAAAGAAATCGGACGACTGTATCATATAGCTACCATAGGATCTATCCGATAATTAAGGGGAAAATAATATCAAAAAATGTATAGCTTCGTTATTTTTTATCAAATTCTCTTCCACTCCAGTACTTTATCTTTTTAATATTTCAGAATTAAGAATTCAATTTAATTCGAATCGAACTATTGTATCATATAGCTGCCATAGAAAGGATCGGAAAATAAATGTTATATTTCGTTTTCGGTAAGCATATACGGTAGTTAATTAAAATTTACCATTATCTTAATATTTCTGTAATTACTTTTAAGGTTTCTAAGAATCGAACCGCTCTGTACATACAATGGTCCCATTGGAACGACCATAAATTTTTTTTGGATCAATCAATAGGTATTGACGAGACCAATACATTTCAGTTAAAATTTTTTATCTAGCATGAAAACTGTGGGCGTCACAGGTTTGGGCGGCTTGTGGGCGTTAGAGTGGGCGTGGCAAACTTTTTTTTAGATCAATCGATAGGTATTGATGAGGAGAATACATTTCAGTTAAAAATTTTACTCTAGCATCAAAACTGTAGGAGCCACAGTTTTGGGCGGTTTGTGGGCGTAAAAGTGGGCGTGGCACATTGCTGAAACAAACTTGCGCTGCGTAAGAAGCTCAGGAATCTGCACGCCAAATCTCAATAGCCTAGCTCTTATAGTTTCCGAGAGCTCAACGTTCATCCGGACATGGCTACATCGACTCGGCTAGTGATCCTGATCAAGAATATATATACTTTATGGGGTCGGAAACGCTTCCTTCTGCCTGTTACATACTTTCCGACGAATCTAGTATACCCTTTTACACTACGAGTAACGGGTATAAATACTACAAATTCTTTAAAGTGCATTAAAAACAAAGAAAACGCAACAGTCGATGGCCTCGACTATTAGTTACCCGTTACTCAGCTAAAGGGAGTGCGAGAGGGATGGAGCAACTATGCTTTTTCACTAACACACCTAGCCTATACCGTCACCTAGATCGACGTCACCTAGCGCCCCTAGCTCCTTGATTGATTAAAAAAAAAAAAAATCAGCGGCCATCTTGCCGCTAAGGTTCTTAAGTGACATCAGCAATTTCAGGCTACAGTGAGCGCCATCATTTCGATGTAGGGTCTGAACCGTTTAATTGCGTAGCACTCCTCCGTCACGCTATAGTTTCGCTGGCAAGGATTGAGTTTCAGGAAGAAAAATGTTGAGCCTTTACCTTCCTCCGCTTTTTTCGAAGCATTGCATTGGAGAAAATATATCTTCCTAGAGTCTGTAACACTGCCGTTGTCATGAACGCTTCCTTCAGTCGCCTCATAGCTTCCATGGCCTTCTTGATCATTTTGTCTGTCAGTGGGGCTGCCAGCTCCGCAAAATTTTGGAAAAACCTCCTTGCAACTCCTTTGAATCGGCTTATTTTTGATCGCCTCCACCTTGCCAGGATCAATTTTTAAAACTCCTATGCCACTAAAGAATAACAAAGTCCGAAGCTCTTTAAAGCAGAAGTGGTACTTCTTAAGCCCGGTAGTCAGACCTGCTTCATTCGGGCATGGATAGACTTCCCTCAGAGTGTCCTAGTGCTCATCCTACTCCAAATATCTTCAATGTTCTGTTCCGGATATGCATCCTTAACAGTCCTCTGGTTGAGCTTCCTAGCATTCAAGCTTATGCGGTTCTTTCCTGGCTCTTATGACACCAACGGAGCATCTCATCGATTTTCTCGTAGATCAGCTGCTGCTCTGCTGGATAAACCGGATAGTGACGACCTTTGACGGTCGTGGCACCTGGAACCAGCTCTATGGTATGCTTCATCTTCGCAGTTTGCCCCTGTTCATTTTCTTCAAACGACAGAAAGTATTTCCGGACTACCTCCAACTGCTGTTGTCCTCAGCTTCTGATGTTTCGGTTCGGTCATTATAGGCGGGTTTTCCACTTATGGGATGGCTGGGATCTTCTCAATTTCCAAAAACTTCCGGTTCTACGTTGAAACTTTTCCAAATGTCCACTCACAGGTACAGCTCTGGCTCCAATGTAAGGATACGAATAGATAAATGTCCACCGTTCTGATTTTAAGAGTAGTGGGCACTGCGATTCCACCCAATATATTGTACCCCGACCCGTTTGCTTTTCGTACCATTGCGTGATATGGTCGCCATGAGGTGTTCAATTTATTGACCAGCACCCGAAAACCGTTTTTCCAGCAAGCTCACTGATGCTCCCCAGTCCAGCAATCGCATATGGACGAAGATCCTCCTTGCCCATATCCTGCGATCCCGATTGCTGTCACTATTAGCTGTAGTTTCTGTCTGTCCCGTTAACGTTTTCTAAGCCACTTTCAGGACTTCCTCACCCTCTTTGTGATGTCCGTCATCCCAGCCAGCTGATTCTCCCCAAATAATCGACCCCGTACCTCTTTTTATCGCCGTGCTCTATAGGGACATGTAAACCTTGTTAACTGAAACTTCCCGCCCCGATACATTTATGTTTGGAATCCGGTTCGCTATGTTTAGTTTGGTTTGTGTTTTTAAATCTCCTCTTTCTGAACATGCTAAAAACATTCCGAAAAACTGCTTGCAATTGGGGGAATGGGGTGCCGGCATGACGGTCAATACACTATTGTACAAAACTGACGTACTTTAGCGGAGCCACAATGCTTAAATAGGTTACGCGGCTTCTGACAGTTTTATTGGAAACCCACTCGTTGTACAGCCTAGTACTCACACTGGGCCAGAAAGTTTATTTTTTTGACCAAAAATATGTAAGTTCCTCCCTAGGATAGTTAGAAAATATCAGCTTTTTGCCATTATTTCTTAAAAGATTTAACTTTTTATAAACTAAAAATAAAATGTTTTATATTGATATATAACATACATAATCAAAGCCAAAATCCAAAAAAATTGCATACTTTTCGGTTTTTTTATACCCGTTATTCGTAGAGTAAAAGGGTATACTAGATTCGTCGGAAAGTATGTAACAGGCAGAAGGAAGCGTTTCCGACCCTATAAATATATACATTCTTGATAATTGCCAATCTGACTGCCCTAACAGGGACTTACAAAAATGTTGCTTTAACCGGTGATTTCAACAGTAATATTTTCACTGAGTCTCTGCGCAGAACTATGATCCCTCGGACTTCGGCGAACAAATGTCACATTTCCTACCCATTTTTCAAAATCCTCACAAACCTAACTTCACGCATTTTTCGTGGATGGCGCAAGTAAAATCGTTTCATATGACCAGGTATCTGTACCACCATACTCAATCTAATTTAACTCTTTTAACTGGCAAGCATTGTATACAATTCCCAATGTTGGTTCACAGTTAGAATTTGTTATGTGCTAAACGACAAAAATATGCACAAATTGGAATTTAGCAAAGCTGTTTACCTTAAGACTGATAACGATAGGCGAAAAATCGATACAACACTATCGACGACTCGTGAGTTCAGGGAGTCGTGCAGCTTAGACAAGTCATGGAACTGGTTCCTTAAACCGGATAACTCCCAAATGAACCAAGGTTGAAATTCGAAAAGTTTGAGTGGTTTTTGGGCGAAGAGAGGCTTGAAAAATTGAAACAAGCAAGGGTGTTTAAAGGGCAAATATAGTTGGTCGCAGACGGTTCTGGTGGAAAAAAATATATATAAGATTAGAAGTCAAGTTCCTACCCAGTGAGTGATAAAAAAATCCTTGTTAATGTGAGTGGAGTTGAAATATAAATATTTATAGAATATTCCGTGAGGGAAAAGCCTGGATCAGGAAAATATACTGACGTAAGGAGAGACGAAGACCAGCCACCAGGAGGAGATCTACATTTTCGACAAGAAAATTGGCCACTCATCCCCGGGTGGCCCCAGGTTTTTATTCGCCCCTTATATTTGCCACCCAGAATTAGCAAAAGGTTCTCGAAAACTACAAGCGGCAAACAAATTCAACAAGCCAAAAATGAATACAAAAAAATTGAGACTGCTGTTATTGATTATGTAACCCGCCCAAATTAATTTATTCCCACTTATATCCACTTAAATTATTTATTTATTTAACCTATTTATTTACTATTGGAATATTGTTTATTGTTATTTATTTATTTATATATATATATATGTGTTCCCTGTAAAAGTTCGGTACCGTAGGTAGGATTATTAAATGTTAAAATTTAAGAGAAAATTGTGAATTATAACGTGAAAAGAAATGAAGTCGTGTGAGTAGAAATTCGTGTTGGGGGGTGAGATGGGTTAGGCGAGGTAGCACGATCCACCGAACAGGTTTGGGAGATGTGTCCAAAGGATGTTGAAGGATACACTCATGGTTGGGAGGGACTCCAGGACCACAATAAGAGCTGTGTTGTCCAGTTCCAGATGTTCAAGAGAAATCCGTCGTGAAATTGCCGTTGTCTGAGTTTGAATTTCCGTTTTTGTTTTTGTTGTGTCTGCTGCGTAGACAACATTGTTGGTTGTTCCCCTCCCTGGGATGTTCGTTGACTAGCCGTCATCTGCACTGCGCGAAAAGCAGGACACGACAAATTCTTTAACAGTAACATTGAGTTTCTAAGCCGAGTGAGCACCCATGGATTAGCACGGAAATACAAAATGCCATAAATGCGTGTGATAGGGCCTATAGAAAGTGGAAACGCTACAAAACAGAATACTTGGACAAGCAATACAGTTCCTTCAGAATAGAAGTAAATAAGTCATGCTGGATAGCTGTAAGGAAATTCTATCAACAGAAATTCAATAATGAGTCATCTGGAAAAGAATTCTGGAAGAATATTACAAGTATTGGAGTAGAAAAACAACGAGAAGGGACAGCTTGCCACATTAATGCTGATGAATTAAATAACACACTTGTAAAATCACAACCTTAAGTACCTGATTAAACTTACAATCCGTACTTGAGCACATTGCCATACAACAAGTGTGATGTCCTACAGTCCATGTTAAGAATAAAATCCAAAATTTTTACTAGTCCTTGTCTCCAGGCTACTCTTAACATAATACACATTTTAAATACCGCAATAACATCTTCTACATTTCTAAAATGTTGGAAGACAGCCAAACTACTTCCCATACCAAAAACAAAGGGTGAATATAGACCGATATCTATACTTTTATTTTTATCTAAAGCACTTAAGCTACTAGTCTCCACACAAATTAATATGTATCTTCACGATAATTCACTGTTGAATACAAGACAACATCGCTTTCGGAAAAACCGTAGTTGTAAAACAGCAATCTTAAAAATCTCATAGGATATTCACATGAAATCTGATAATAGGCAAGTTACATTTCATACACTGCTAGACTATAGTAAGGCTTTCGACATTTTGCAATAAAATAGAAAAACTATACAATTTTTCAAGCTATAAGCTTGATAAGAACATACCTAATGGGCCGATCTCAATGTTTTGTAAAGGAGTCTGAGACCTCCGGCTTTCTATTCATTAAGCGCGGTGTCCCCCAAGGGTCGTTCCTTGGAACATTACTGTTTTCGATATATGTGAATGATCTTCCAAATGTCTGGTCTAATTGTGAAGTGCAGATGTATGCTGACGATATGCAAATATGTATGTGAGCCGTCCCTATAGCTGTATATCTGAAAACATATTGTATATGTATATGTATTGACGTCATTAATACTGAACTTAAACTAGTAAGCAATTGAGCAAATAAATCCAAAAAAATCTAAATGTTTGGTTATTTCTAAAAAAAAAATAAACGCACCAATGCAAATACTCAGGGTTGATACTGATGAGATTAAATATGTAAGTCAAGCAAATAACCTTGGAATTGTGTTTAACAGTACCCTTTAGTGGTCCCACCATATTAATTATATGGTTGGTAAGACTTGTTGTCAACTATAGCAAATAAAACTGATCCAGAACATGTTACCAACCCATAGTAATGGCATTAGCAAAGTCGATTATAATTCCATCATTATTATATTGCGTTCAAATATTTGAAAAGTGTGACTCAATAAGTAGAAATAAATTGACCGTAACATACAACAACAAAGCAAGATTTGTTTTCAATACTAAGCCACACGATTCAATTTCGAGTTATGCTAAAAAATCTTTGGACTAGACTTTTCCACATTAGTCGAATTTAGGACACCGATTCCTTTCCACAAAATAGTCACCTTGCACTGTCAACCAGAACTAATAGTATAATACCAACAAGAAACCACTACTCCTCGAGAAAATCACTTCTTTGCATGGGCTGTTAAGCTTTGGAATAATTTACCACACAGTTTAAAGAATTCAAGAAGTGCTAGACTGTTTCGAAAAGAATTATTATTAAAGTTAAAAAATAACTAGCCCCCATTCACACACAACTAATTATAAATTCAACATTATACTAAATAAGAATTGAAAATTGTACTATTGATAACCATTACCTATAAAATAATCAAAACGTGTATGTTAAAGTAATTTTTGTAAAACTTTCTGTAAGACTGTAAATCTTTTCTTGTGACTAGTGTTTTATATTTAAGTTATATTTTTAACTTTAGCGCTAGAAAGATAAATAAATAATATTAATAATAACAAGACGCAATGAGTATCTTAAATCTGTAGATTCCCTAACCGTCCGTGTCCGTCTGATATTATTTTGTTAACTCGCGCGAATTAGCCATGTCGCTGTTAACTTCCTCCTTTTTGCTGATTGCGATATGCCAGTTTAAAATATCTGACATAGTCGTCGGCTACTTTCTGTCTCGGTCTTGTTAATCCATAAAATCTATATTTATTATATCTATATACTTAAATATGGCTATATCATAGGCTTATATCACATATGGTAAAAATGTTTCTTTGCATTACATATCGCAAGTCAACTCCGTTGCTTAGTCGAGCTTAAAAGGTATATGCTTATCCACCACGCGAACACTTTTTATCTTAGGGACCCTCTATTAATGAACGATCTCCCAAAGGGGACATTATAGTAACCTGTGTGGTTCTGTGAGCTTTTGCCAGGCTAGCTAAATCCAGGGCCCCGCTACAACGATAAATATAACGTCGACTCACATGAACGGAGGCTCAGCATTTAACAATACAGTAAGCTGCACGTTGGCATTACAATTTAAATTAAAAACAACTAAAACAACATCTCGCAGCACACTCATATGTCAACAATTTTTTGGGTATCCGCGGTGGACTGAAAGTTTTATTTCTATTGCAGATAGAATAGAATATAAGTCGGAACGAGCCAGATCGGAAAACTACACACTGTTGCTCCAATAATAATGATAAACAAAAAATAATTTTTAAAAAATCTAACAAAAAATACAACTTATACTCTTGGTAATATCATTGTTTTAATATTTCAGAATTTTGAATACAACTTAAAAAGAAATCGGACGACTGTATCATATAGCTACCATAGGATCTATCCGATAATTAAGGGGAAAATAATATCAAAAAATGTATAGCTTCGTTATTTTTTAACAAATTCTCTTCCAGTCCAGTACTTTATCTTTTTAATATTTCAGAATTAAGAATTCAATTTAATTCGAATCGAACTATTGTATCATATAGCTGCCATAGAAAGGATCGGAAAATAAATGTCAAAATAACACAAAGACCGTTATATTTCGTTTTCGGTAAGCATATACGGTAGTTAATTAAAATTTACCATTATCTTAATATTTCTGTAATTACTTTTTAGGTTTCTAAGAATCGAACCGCTCTGTACATACAATGGTCCCATTGGAACGACCAAAAATTTTTTTTGGATCAATCAATAGGTATTGACGAGACCAATACATTTCAGTTAAAATTTTCTATCTAGCATGAAAACTGTGGGCGTCACAGGTTTGGGCGGCTTGTGGGCGTTAGAGTGGGCGTGGCAAACTTTTTTTTAGATCAATCGATAGGTATTGATGAGGAGAATACATTTCAGTTAAAAATTTTACTCTAGCATCAAAACTGTAGGAGCCACAGTTTTGGGCGGTTTGTGGGCGTAAAAGTGGGCGTGGCACATTGCTGAAACAAACTTGCGCTGCGTAAGAAGCTCAGGAATCTGCACGCCAAATCTCAAATTCTTTAACAGTAACATTGAGTTTCTAAGCCGAGTGAGCACCCATGGATTAGCACGGAAATACAAAATGCCATAAATGCGTGTGATAGGGCCTATAGAAAGTGGAAACGCTACAAAACAGAATACTTGGACAAGCAATACAGTTCCTTCAGAATAGAAGTAAATAAGTCATGCTGGATAGCTGTAAGGAAATTCTATCAACAGAAATTCAATAATGAGTCATCTGGAAAAGAATTCTGGAAGAATATTACAAGTATTGGAGTAGAAAAACAACGAGAAGGGACAGCTTGCCACATTAATGCTGATGAATTAAATAACACACTTGTAAAATCACAACCTTAAGTACCTGATTAAACTTACAATCCGTACTTGAGCACATTGCCATACAACAAGTGTGATGTCCTACAGTCCATGTTAAGAATAAAATCCAAAATTTTTACTAGTCCTTGTCTCCAGGCTACTCTTAACATAATACACATTTTAAATACCGCAATAACATCTTCTACATTTCTAAAATGTTGGAAGACAGCCAAACTACTTCCCATACCAAAAACAAAGGGTGAATATAGACCGATATCTATACTTTTATTTTTATCTAAAGCACTTAAGCTACTAGTCTCCACACAAATTAATATGTATCTTCACGATAATTCACTGTTGAATACAAGACAACATCGCTTTCGGAAAAACCGTAGTTGTAAAACAGCAATCTTAAAAATCTCATAGGATATTCACATGAAATCTGATAATAGGCAAGTTACATTTCATACACTGCTAGACTATAGTAAGGCTTTCGACATTTTGCAATAAAATAGAAAAACTATACAATTTTTCAAGCTATAAGCTTGATAAGAACATACCTAATGGGCCGATCTCAATGTTTTGTAAAGGAGTCTGAGACCTCCGGCTTTCTATTCATTAAGCGCGGTGTCCCCCAAGGGTCGTTCCTTGGAACATTACTGTTTTCGATATATGTGAATGATCTTCCAAATGTCTGGTCTAATTGTGAAGTGCAGATGTATGCTGACGATATGCAAATATGTATGTGAGCCGTCCCTATAGCTGTATATCTGAAAACATATTGTATATGTATATGTATTGACGTCATTAATACTGAACTTAAACTAGTAAGCAATTGAGCAAATAAATCCAAAAAAATCTAAATGTTTGGTTATTTCTAAAAAAAAAATAAACGCACCAATGCAAATACTCAGGGTTGATACTGATGAGATTAAATATGTAAGTCAAGCAAATAACCTTGGAATTGTGTTTAACAGTACCCTTTAGTGGTCCCACCATATTAATTATATGGTTGGTAAGACTTGTTGTCAACTATAGCAAATAAAACTGATCCAGAACATGTTACCAACCCATAGTAATGGCATTAGCAAAGTCGATTATAATTCCATCATTATTATATTGCGTTCAAATATTTGAAAAGTGTGACTCAATAAGTAGAAATAAATTGACCGTAACATACAACAACAAAGCAAGATTTGTTTTCAATACTAAGCCACACGATTCAATTTCGAGTTATGCTAAAAAATCTTTGGACTAGACTTTTCCACATTAGTCGAATTTAGGACACCGATTCCTTTCCACAAAATAGTCACCTTGCACTGTCAACCAGAACTAATAGTATAATACCAACAAGAAACCACTACTCCTCGAGAAAATCACTTCTTTGCATGGGCTGTTAAGCTTTGGAATAATTTACCACACAGTTTAAAGAATTCAAGAAGTGCTAGACTGTTTCGAAAAGAATTATTATTAAAGTTAAAAAATAACTAGCCCCCATTCACACACAACTAATTATAAATTCAACATTATACTAAATAAGAATTGAAAATTGTACTATTGATAACCATTACCTATAAAATAATCAAAACGTGTATGTTAAAGTAATTTTTGTAAAACTTTCTGTAAGACTGTAAATCTTTTCTTGTGACTAGTGTTTTATATTTAAGTTATATTTTTAACTTTAGCGCTAGAAAGATAAATAAATAATATTAATAATAACAAGACGCAATGAGTATCTTAAATCTGTAGATTCCCTAACCGTCCGTGTCCGTCTGATATTATTTTGTTAACTCGCGCGAATTAGCCATGTCGCTGTTAACTTCCTCCTTTTTGCTGATTGCGATATGCCAGTTTAAAATATCTGACATAGTCGTCGGCTACTTTCTGTCTCGGTCTTGTTAATCCATAAAATCTATATTTATTATATCTATATACTTAAATATGGCTATATCATAGGCTTATATCACATATGGTAAAAATGTTTCTTTGCATTACATATCGCAAGTCAACTCCGTTGCTTAGTCGAGCTTAAAAGGTATATGCTTATCCACCACGCGAACACTTTTTATCTTAGGGACCCTCTATTAATGAACGATCTCCCAAAGGGGACATTATAGTAACCTGTGTGGTTCTGTGAGCTTTTGCCAGGCTAGCTAAATCCAGGGCCCCGCTACAACGATAAATATAACGTCGACTCACATGAACGGAGGCTCAGCATTTAACAATACAGTAAGCTGCACGTTGGCATTACAATTTAAATTAAAAACAACTAAAACAACATCTCGCAGCACACTCATATGTCAACAATTTTTTGGGTATCCGCGGTGGACTGAAAGTTTTATTTCTATTGCAGATAGAATAGAATATAAGTCGGAACGAGCCAGATCGGAAAACTACACACTGTTGCTCCAATAATAATGATAAACAAAAAATAATTTTTAAAAAATCTAACAAAAAATACAACTTATACTCTTGGTAATATCATTGTTTTAATATTTCAGAATTTTGAATACAACTTAAAAAGAAATCGGACGACTGTATCATATAGCTACCATAGGATCTATCCGATAATTAAGGGGAAAATAATATCAAAAAATGTATAGCTTCGTTATTTTTTAACAAATTCTCTTCCAGTCCAGTACTTTATCTTTTTAATATTTCAGAATTAAGAATTCAATTTAATTCGAATCGAACTATTGTATCATATAGCTGCCATAGAAAGGATCGGAAAATAAATGTCAAAATAACACAAAGACCGTTATATTTCGTTTTCGGTAAGCATATACGGTAGTTAATTAAAATTTACCATTATCTTAATATTTCTGTAATTACTTTTTAGGTTTCTAAGAATCGAACCGCTCTGTACATACAATGGTCCCATTGGAACGACCAAAAATTTTTTTTGGATCAATCAATAGGTATTGACGAGACCAATACATTTCAGTTAAACTTTTTTATCTAGCATGAAAACTGTGGGCGTCACAGGTTTGGGCGGCTTGTGGGCGTTAGAGTGGGCGTTAAAAATTTTACTCTAGCATCAAAACTGTAGGAGCCACAGTTTTGGGCGGTTTGTGGGCGTAAAAGTGGGCGTGGCACATTGCTGAAACAAACTTGCGCTGCGTAAGAAGCTCAGGAATCTGCACGCCAAATCTCAATAGCCTAGCTCTTATAGTTTCCGAGAGCTCAACGTTCATCCGGACAGACGGACATGGCTACATCGACTCGGCTAGTGATCCTGATCAAGAATATATATACTTTATGGGGTCGGAAACGCTTCCTTCTGCCTGTTACATACTTTCCGACGAATATAGTATACCCTTTTACACTACGAGTAACGGGTATAAATACTACAAATTCTTTAAAGTGCATTAAAAACAAAGAAAACGCAACAGTCGATGGCCTCGACTATTAGTTACCCGTTACTCAGCTAAAGGGAGTGCGAGAGGGATGGAGCAACTATGCTTTTTCACTAACACACCTAGCCTATACCGTCACCTAGATCGACGTCACCTAGCGCCCCTAGCTCCTTGATTGATTAAAAAAAAAAAATCAGCGACCATCTTGCCGCTAAGGTTCTTAAGTGACATTAGCAATTTCAGGCTACAGTGAGCGGCATCATTTCGATGTAGGGTCTGAACCGTTTAATTGCGTAGCACTCCTCCGTCACGCTATAGTTTCGCTGGCAAGGATTGAGTTTCAGGAAGAAAAATGTTGAGCCTTTACCTTCCTCCGCTTTTTTCGAAGCATTGCATTGGAGAAAATATATCTTCTTAGAGTCTGTATGACGCAACACTGGCGTTGTCATGAACGCTTCCTTCAGTCGTCTTATAGCTTCCATGGTCTTCTTGATCATTTTGTACGTCAGTGGGGCTGCCAACTCCGCAAAATTTTGGAAAAACCTCCTTGCAACTCCTTTGAATAAGCTTATTTTTGATCGCCTCCACCTTGCCAGGATCAATTTTTAAAACTCCTATGCCACTAAAGAATAACAAAGTCCGAAGCTCTTTAAAGCAGAAGTGGTACTTCTTAAGCCCGGTAGTCAGACCTGCTTCATTCGGGCATGGATAGACTTCCCTCAGAGTGTCCTTATGCTCATGCTACTCCAAATATCTTCAATGTTCTGTTCCGGATATGCATCCTTAACGGTCCTCTGGTTGAGCTTCCTAGCATTCAAGCTTATGCGGTTCTTTCCTGGCTCTTATGACACCAACGGAGCATCTCATCGATTTTCTCGTAGATCAGCTGCTGCTCTGCTGGATAAACCGGATAGTGACGACCTTTGACGGTCGTGGCACCTGGCACCAGCTCTATGGTATGCTTCATCTTCGCAGTTTGCCCCAGTTCATTTTCTTCAAACGACAGAAAGTATTTCCGGACTACCTCCAACTGCTGTTGTCCTCAGCTTCTGATGTTTCGGTTCGGTCATTATAGGCGGGTTTTCCACTTATGGGATGGCTGGGATCTTCTCAATTTCCAAAAACTTCCGATTCTACGTTGAAACTTTTCCAAATGTCCACTCACTGGTACAGCTCTGGCTCCAATGTAAGGATACGAATAGATAAATGTCCACTGTTCTGATTTTAGGAGTAGTGGGCACAGCGATTCCACCCAATATATTGTACCCCGACCCGTTTGCTTTTCGTACCATTGCGTGATATGGTCGCCATGAGGTGTTCAATTTGTTGACCAGCACCCGAAAACCGTTTTTCCAGCAAGCTCACTGATGCTCCCCAGTCCAGCAATCGCATATGGACGAGGATCCTCCTTGCCCATATCCTGCGATCCCGATTGCTGTCACTATTAGCTGTAGTTTCTGTCTGTCCCGTTAACGTTTTCTAAGCCACTTTCAGGACTTCCTCACCCTCTTTGTGATGTCCGTCATCCCAGCCAGCTGATTCTCCCCAAATAATCGACCCCGTACCTCTTTTTATCGCCGTGCTCTATAGGGATATGTAAACCTTGTTAACTGGAATTTCCCGCCCCGATACATTCATGTTTGGAATCCAGTTCGCTATGTTTAGTTTGGTGTGTGTTTTTGAACCTCCTCTTTCTTGGAACACTGATTGTCCGCTGAACATGCTAAAAACATTCCGAAAAACTGCTTGCAATTGGGGGAATGGGGTGCCGGCATGACGGTCAATACACTATTGTAACAAAACTGACGTACTTTAGCGGAGCCACAATGCTTAAATAGGTTACGCGGCTTCTGACAGTTTTATTGGAAACCCACTCGCTGTACAGCCTAGTATTCACACTGGGCCAGAAAGTTCCTTTTTTTGACCAAAAATATGTAAGTTCCTCCCTAGGATAGTTAGAAAATATCAGCTTTTTGCCATTATTTCTTAAAAGATTTAACTTTTTATAAACTAAAAATAAAATGTTTTAGATTGATATATAACATACATAATCAAAGCCAAAATCAAAAAAATTGCATACTTTTCGGTTTTTTTATACCCGTTATTCGTAGAGTAAAAGGGAGTACTAGATTCGTCGGAAAGTATGTAACAGGCAGAAGGAAGCGTTTCCGACCCTATAAATATATACATTCTTCATCAGAATCACTAGCCGAGTCGATCTAGCCATATCCGTCTGTCCGTATGAACGATGAGATCTCGGAAACTGTAAGAGCTACAATACTGGGATTAGGCATGCAGATTCCTGAGATTCCTGCGCAGCGCAAGTTTGTTTCAGCAGGGTGCCACGCCCACTCTAACGCTTACAAACCGCCCAAAACTGTGGCTCATACAGTTTTGCTGCTAGAATAAAATGAAATGTATTGTTCTTATCAATACCTAATTTAACGCCCACAGCCCGCACACAATCTTCAAAAAAGCGTAAATATTACACGGATATCTCGAAAACTATCAAAAATAGAGCATTGGGATCTCAGATTTAGATTCCGTAGCCTTGTACGCAACGCAAGTTTGTTACGCGAATCCTACCAAGCCTGTGGCGCCCACAATTTTCATGCCAAATAAAATGTTTTGGTCTCTTCAATACCTATCGATTGATCCAAAAAAAAGTTTGGCAGGCCCACTATAACGCTTAAATCTGCCTACCGCCCACATAACCATATATTGAGATCACGGGTAGGTGGCGCATTTCAATCTCGCTTTGATGCTTGCATATCTTCTTTTCCCCTTGGTCCCTTTCGCTGAGTAACGGGTATCTGATTGTCGAGGTACTCGACTATGGCGTTCATCATTGTTTCTCCTGCAACCTCTTGAACTTAAACTATCTTAAGTGCAACGTTATGACTTTCTATAGGGGTACGGCAAAAATTATTTTCTTTTTGCCTTACGTTACGTTACATGTTGCATTCTTACTCGAGTAGATTGCTTTTAATTAATTTTCCTACTCTACTAAGTCGAACTATGCTTGGTACTATTTTTATGAATAATCTTATCAGAGGCGGTATTGATTCCATAGATTTTGAAAGCCGCCTAACTTTCAATGTTCCTGTTAGACTAATGCGAAACTTTTATCCTATTAACTTGCCACGATGTTCATCAAATTTTAGTCAGCACGAGCCCGTTCGCGTTCTTTCTAATAATTATAACACCCTATATCATTTAATTTGTTCCTCAACTTCTATCCCTGTATTAAAAACTAAACTCTAAGCTCATTTGCTTTAGTCTTAGTTGGTCTATGTTTATACCCGTTACTCGTAGAGTAAAAGGGTATACTAGATTCGTCGGAAAGTATGTAACAGGCAGAAGGAAGCGGTTCCGACCCCATAAAGTATATATATTCTTGATCAGGATCACAAGCCGAGTCGATCTAGCCATGTCCGTCTGTCCGTCTGTCTGTCTTGATGAACGCTGAGCTCTCGGAAACTATAAGAGCTAGGCTACTGAGATTTGGCGTGCAGATTCCTGAGCTTCTTACGCAGCGCAAGTTTGTTTCAGCAGAGTGCCACGCCCACTCTAACGCCCACAAACCGCCCAAAACTGTGGCTCCTACAGTTTTGATGCTAGAATAATAATTTTAACTGAAATATTTTGTTCTCATCAATACCTATCGATTAACATAAAAAAAGTTTGCCACGCCCACTTTAACGCCCACAAACCGCCCAAACCTGTGACGCGCATAATTTTCATGCTAGATACAAAATTTTAACTGAAATGTATTGGTCTCGTCAATACAAAAATTTGACACGCCCACTCTTCCTTGTTTGTTCTGTATTTATTTGTTCTATGTACCTTTCTCGCGAACCGTATTTGCCCGAAATAAAAATGGGCCCGCGCGTAACAAGCACGTGCTTGGTGTTGTTTGGGCCACTTTTTTGTACTGCTCTTAATGCATCAACGTTCAAAAATACAATATAAATTCCTACGCTTCTTCCGAAGCATTGCATTGGACAAAAAATTTCTTCTTAAAGTTTGTATGACTCATACACTCAATCTTACGCGGTTCTTCCTTGGCTTCCTTACTGGGGTGATTGTCTGTGGTGATCGTCTGTGGTGGAGCATCTCGTTTTCGGACCACCTCAAACTGCTGTTGTTCTGCATTCAGCTTCTGAGGTTTTGGTTCGGTCGTCTTAGGCGGCTTTTCCACTTATAGGGTGTCTAAGATCTTCACGATTCCCAAAAATTTCGGTGCTACGTTAAAACTTTTTCAAAAGTCCACTCACAGGTCCAGCTCTGGCTCCAATGTAGGACATAAAGACATAGTGGGCACCCAAGATTACTGTCCGAACCGTGAAATGGTCGCCATGAGTTGTTCAATTTATTGACCAGAACCCACCACTTATCCTGCCACTTGAACTATCGCATATAGATGCGGATCTTCTTTGCCCTTATCCTGCTATGGTTTTTGCAAGTAAGGTTTACGATTTCTAAACCATTCTATGGCTGTCTTCACCCTTTTTGAGATGACCGTCATGCCAGCCAGCTTTTTCTCCTTAAAAAACGACCCCGTACCTCCTTATACGAGTATCACCGTACTCTTTCCTGTAGGAACATGTAAGCCTTGTTAACTGGAATTTTCCGGCCTGAATCGTTCGTTTTTAGGAATCCTTTTCGGTATCCTAAGTTTGGTTGGTTTTAAAATCTCGGGGACTTGGAACGCTGATATCCCGCTGACACTGCGTTCCGGAAAAAGTTTCCCTGCTTGCAATTGGGGCAATAGGTTGTCAGCGTGTCTGCCAATCCAAAACGGACGTACTTTGGTGAAGAACCATTGCCTAAGAAAGTGTCCAAACTTCTGACAGTTTCAACATTTCATTGTTTCAATCAATCTTACAATCATGGTGTTCTCTCGTCGTCTCTTCCATATCTGCCATCATGTCATGGTCGGGGTACCACAGAGATTCGGCCGTATCCATTTCCATATTCCGGACCAAATGCCCTTTCCGCTTCCTTCTATTCCTCCAGCAGGTGCTCTAAAGTAAAAACTCGATTCGCAAATGCTCTATTCTAAAGAGGATATCCTCGGCCTGAAAAATGAAAGCCCCTATCGTCCAAAGGCACATTTTGGAAAGGCACGATTGTCGGTCTACCATCTGGAATCGCTGGGTAATTCCTGTAATATCCTTTTCTGAAAGTGAATCCGGAATCGGCGCTTTGGTATCTTCCAAACTTGTATTATTCTTATCCCTGACCCTTATTACTACCCTGTGTAAGCGCAAATCCTAGGCTTTATACGCAGTTCGTTATCTCTTGGGGAACCACGTGGGACAAAAACGAGGAGTTCCGAGCATCATTTTGTCCACAATTTTGCCAGAAGCTCATCGCTGGAAAGCCCTGATCATTTTGCTCGACCCCTTCAATTCCCTGAAACAACTGAACCCGTTGACGACGTTGTCGAAGCTGCTATTCATCAAATCCAGAAATCCAGCCCGCATGCACTAACCGATCCAATCATCAATAGGGTGTGTCAATCGACCCTTATTTGTTCCTGAGAGGCCTGTTTTTCAGCCTGGAATTCCCCGCGATTTTGGGATCGGTGTGCTCCAAATTTCTCCATACTATATTTTTCCTGATTGGGATCTAGTTGTGTATGCGATAATATCCCATACGGACTGGACTGTGGGTCCAGATTTAGAGTCCTCGGGACAATTGCCCATTGTTGACCGCTCTATCGGCCCCCTTATTCCCTGGTAGAAGACGGATAAAGAAAAAACACCAAGCGCAAAAATATTTAAACTCAAATGAGCACAATCTGAAAATGTATAATTTCGCAAACAATAACTCAAATCACTGAAGACCACTCAAAGCGGTTGAAAAACAAAAGGCGGAAAACTCTTTCCTGAGTCCAGAAAGCGTGACACTACAAAGCCAAGAACTAGAATGAACCAGGTCAGTTGTTGTCGCCATTCACACTGCACGATCACACCACCGCTGAAGTGTGACTGTTAAAAGAGTTCACGCTGTAGCAGCTAACTTATTTTTCATCAAATATAACCATTTTTAAATTCTAACTGCCTAAGCATGCGACCACCGCCAGCTAAGAGAACCTGGAAAAAACTTCCACTGAGTTAAGTCCTCCAGCAGATGGGCTTTGGAAAAAAATATGACAGAAGCTTGCTGAACAAACTGACTCTTTTAAAACCCATATGGCTGAACTGGAGAATCGCATCACGACCAAAATTACTGTTACGCTAGACGCTATTAACTGTGATATGTCGGAACTCATTAAAAGAGTTCAGCGTTTGGAGAGTGGCGTCGCGGAAATCCGGGTCTTGCAAGACCCGCCTAAAATCTGCATCTGAGTTTCAGAAAAATGAAAGGGTAGCTTGTGATCTCCGCCTTCATGGGGTACCATTTAATCAAGGCGAAGGTGTGTAGGCATTATTTCACACCTATTGCTTAAACCTTAAAGTTACTCCTACCCCGAGACTTCGAGATATCTTCCGGATGAAACCCCCTAGAAACGGTCATTCTATTGTTGACCCCATAATAATGATCAAGTTCGATAAACCTGAAGATAAGACCTGAAGACAACCTGATGCGTACCGTGGGTCCACTACGGCGTGAAACGAAAAGCCAGCTTGTCTAAGTTACGTTGGTATAGATTCGCCCACTCCAATCTATCTGAACGAACAGTTAACTAAAACAAATTTTTAAAACAGCCATGTACATGAATCGTCTGAAGGTCCTATCGGCTGTCTTTACTCGTCGAGCAACAGTCCACGTAAAGAAGACGGGCAGTAATAAGGTCCTATACATTGACAACATGAAGGCCCTTTACGACATTAATCCTGATCTGCATAAAACACCTGCTGAAACTGACTCAACGAAGGAAGGAGCGACACCTTATTTTTTTCGTTAATGCAGCTCGTCTAAATGTTCTAAATGTTAATTTTAAAGTATTATTAGCTCTATTTAAATTTACTTTCAATTGCAATTCGTATTTTTGTTATATTATGTATGGTTCTGTGTGCTGTTCCAGGCCTTAGCAATTCAAAATACTCATATTGTTATCACTTTTGCCTTGAATCGAGCCTAATTAAAACCTTAACAGCCATGCATTTATCAGAATTCTTTATAAACAAACAACTGGTCTGAAAGTATGTCACATAAACGCGCAAAGTTTGACTAATAAGATCGATGAGTTCAGGTACCTTTTCGAAAATTCAAAAGTCGATATCATCTGTGTTTCCGAAACTTGGTTCACGTCCGATATTAGTATTTCATATATTCGTTTTGCTGATTACAATCTGTTTCGTTCTGATAGAGTAAATCATGCCGGTAGTGTTGCCATTTTGTCCGTAAACAATTTAAATGAAAATTTATGTATCAGCAATCGTTAGAGAGTGCAATAAAATACTTATTTGTAGAAGTACGAGGAACTAATACATTCCTATTGGCTTTGCCTATAGACCAAATCGTACTACTTGCTACTCAGATCTAATTGCCAATTTGACTGCCCTAACAGGGACTTACAAAAATGTTGCTTTAACCAGTGATTTCAACAGTAATCTTTTCACTGAATCTAGTCTCTGCGCAGAACTATGATCCCTCCGACTTCGGCGAACAAATGTCACATTTCCTACCCATTTTTCAAAATCCTCACAAACCTAACTTCACGCATTTTTCGTGGATGGCGCAAGTAAAATCGTTTCATATGACCAGGTATCTGTACCACCATACTCAAACTAATTTAACTCTTTTAACTGGCAAGCATTGTATACAATTCCCAATGTTGATTCACAGTTAGAATTCTTTAACAGTAACATTGAGTTTCTAAGCCGAGTCTTCACCCATGGATTAGCACGGAAATACGAAATGCCATAAATGCGTGTGATAGGACCTATAGAAAGTGGAAACGCTACAAAACAGAATACTTGGATAAGCAATACAGTTCCTTCAGAATAGAAGTAAATAAGTCATTCTGGTTAGCTGTAAGGAAATTCTATCAACAGAAATTTAATAATGAGTCATCTGGAAAAGAATTCAGGAAGAATATTACAAGTATTGAAGTAGAAAAACAACGAGAAGAGACAGCTTGCCATATTAATGCTGGTGAATTAAATAACACACTTGTAAAATCACAACCTTAAGTACCTGATTAAACTAACAATCCGTACATTGCCAAACAACAACTGTGATGTCCTACAGTCCATGTTAAGAATAAAATCAAGTGCAATAGGTCTCGATAATATACATTCAAAATTTTTACTAGTATTTGTCCCCCGGCTACTCTTAACAAAATACACATTTTAAATACCGCAATAACATCTTCTACATTTCTAAAATGTTGGAAGACAGCCAAACTACTTCCCATACCAAAAACAAAGGGAGAATATAGACCGATATCTATACTTTCATTTTATCTAAAGCATTTAAGCTACTAGTCTCCACACAAATTAATATGTATCTTCACGATAATTGACTGTTGAATACACGACAACATCGCTTTTGGAAAAACCTTAGTTGTAAAACAGCAATCTTAAAAGTCTCATAGGATATTCGCATGAAATCTGATAATAGGGAAGTTACATTTCATACACTGCTAGACTATAGTAAGGCTTTCGACATTTTCCACTAAAATAGAAAAACTATACAATTTTTCAAGCTATAAGCTTGATAAGAACATACCTAATGGGCCGATCTCAATTTTTTGTAAAGCAGTCTGAGACCTCCGGCTTTCTATTTACTAAGCGCGGTGTCCCCCAAGGGTCGGTCCTTGGAACATTACTGTTTTCGGTCACATTACTGGTCTGGTCTAATTGTGAAGTGCAGATGTATGCTGACGATATGCAAATATGTATGTGAGCCGTCCCTATAGCTGTATATCTGAATATATATTGTATATGTATATGTATTGACGTCATTAATACTGAACTTAAAATAGTAAGCAATTGAGCAAAAAAATCCAAAAAAATCTAAACCGATTCTTCTCCACAAAATAGTCACGACCAAGGAACCGAATTACTTGTTTTCGTTCCTCAACTTTACACAGCCAACCAGAACTAATAATATAATACCAACAAGAAACCACTACTCCTCGAGAAAACCACTTCTTTGCATGGGCTGTTAAGCTTTGGAATAATTTACCACACATTTTTAAGAATTCAAGAAGTGCTAGACAGTTTCGGAAAGAATTATTATTTAAGTTAAAAAATAACTAGCCCCCAATCACACACAACTAATTATACATTCAACATTATACTTTATGCATACATACATACATGTACATTATTAGACTCAAGAAGAAGTGTGTGCAGTGAGTGAAGGTGTGGGATCCAGCGCTCCGCTGAAAATGTCGGCCAGCAGCGTCCACATACAGCGGCGCGGCTCAGGGACTCACCTGTCTCCGCACATAAAGGCACCGTGAACTCCAAAAGGCATCTAGGCTGACATCGAGATTCCTCAGGAACCAAGCGGCACCAAGGAGCATTCTCTTGAGCGATTCTAGATGGCGGGTAAATATTGTTGTTGCACCTTCTCTCCAGCTTCCCACGCTTTGCGCCGCATTACGCTCAGCTGGCCTGAGCAGTGTTGAACAACGTCAGCAGACCCAGCTGATCGTAGGGCAAGCTGGCAATAGCTCCCTGCCATGATAGACCGAGACCCTACATGTAGATGTCATGTTGGTGCGGCACCCAGCGTAGGAATGTACTGCCTACATTTGAGCGTTGCTGCTAGCTGACGACTGCTACCCGCTACGGGTTGCACTTGTCGATCGGCGCTCAGCAGTAGCATACATCTAAGGGCTGCTGCTCGAACTCCTTGGTAGGGAGTCCGGGACCGAACGAGGGACACCACTTCTGCACGGCAGAGGTCTTCCTGGTGCCAAAGGTCAAGGAGCAGACTGATTGCCAACCCCCCCGCTAACGCGGTACACCGTGAAACGGGGCTCTGGCGACCGAGTAGAGGCGGTATAACCTCCATCGGAAAGTCGTGGGGAAATTCGCGGCCACCGGTGGAAACCTCGATCCGCGCACACCGATCTTATCGCCAAAAACCCACGTAGCGTCTGACGCATACTGGGCGGCTGCGTGGTCTGCGTCTGTGCCATATTGGCCGGCAGTCACGTCACCTGGCAGCAGGTATAAAATGCAAACAACCTGGCAGTAGGATACTGGCGGCCCTAAATCCCATTCCCAACAACAAACCTGGCGAGACGGTGGCGAACTTGGCCGTATCGACAGTGAATGCACCAAGATTAAGCAGGAGGAACGAAGACAAAGGTACGGAAGCAGCCGGAGCGTTCAAGAGCAGCTCGAAGCTTCTTAGGTCACCAGTCCAGGAAAAGCCCGCGGGCCAGCCGTCCACGCGGGAAGATGATAAGTTGCAGGACGCGGCCAAGCGCCAAAGAGACCCAGGCAGCCCAACCGGTGGGCAAAGAACTGCCTCTGCTAAGAGGCCCAAAGCGGACCAGGAGCTCACTGGACCAGAACAGCTCGCGGAGATTCCCTCCAAGAAGGTGCAGTGATCTTCTTCAACCGAGTTGGAGACTCCCACCGGCAAAAAGAGCCCACGGAGTGCAACAAATGCAAAGGCCCTCTCCGAAACAGCGAGAGCAAGGAGCAACAGACTCCGGTTTGTCTTCAAAAGGACAGCGCCGCTCAAACGGAGTTCTGGCGAAACGCGACACAAGGCCCCATGGTCACCAGCGCGGCGCAAACAGACCCGTGGCGAAGGCTATGCCAACCCGGCACGGTTCTAGACGGGGGAGAGCCCCCGACTCCACCAGCGCAATCGTCTGCGCGAAGAGCTCCTTCGGGATCCCAGCAGAAAAAGAGGAGAAATCCAGAGGAGCATGCCAAAAACCGAGGCCCCCGAGAAAAAACAGCCGCGGGAGGCAGCGCTGGAAAGGACGATGGAAAGGACGCGACCACCGCCTGGAGAAAGGCTGCTCCAAAAAAGCGGGCGCGAAAGCCTCACCGCCCGGACGCCCTTATAGCGGAGGCAAATGGCAAGACCTACAGCGAAGTCCTAGCGATGGTAGCCCGTAGGGTCGACGGCAAGCTGCAAAGCCTCAGCACCCGTGTAAACAAGGTCAGGCGCACTGCGAACGGGAACCCTCTTCTGGAGCTCAACAGAAGCGAGGACACCAGCACGGAGGCAATAAAAGAGAGAATTGAGGCGGTTCTAGGAGAAGCGACTGCGGTGCGAGCGCTATCCGAAAGCGCGAGGACAAGGACGGTGGCGATGAGCCGTGAATGCCGAATCGGTCAAATTAAGGAGTCTACGTCCGTCACACAGAGACACCCAGACGGCAGTGGTTGGACTGCCCAGCAGAGACGCAGAAGCGGTTCTCTGCAAGGGTAAAATAAAGTTAGGATGGTCTATCTGCAAGGTGAAGGAGACGGACTCGCAGCCCAGGTGCTACAAGTGCCTAGAGATTGGGCACATTGCCGTAGCCGTAGCCAAACCCCGCGAACGGAAGTGATCCAGATAAACCTGAATCACTGCCGGGCTGCGCAGGACTTACTCCTGTGAACCCTACAAAGTCAAAGACGACGGCGACTGGATAACGGACACATCGGGCAAGGCCGCGATATGGCTGTGCAAAAGAAACGGCAAATCTGGACGTGCACAAGGGCCCGGGTTTCGTCCGAGCTCGTATAGGCGAAATGTGGGTCTACAGCTGCTATCTAGCACCTAGCCTCTCCACGACGGACTTTAGCCATGCCTTGGACACGATCGCCTTTGACGCAAGGGGCCGTTACCCCGATATCATCGCAGGCGACTTCAACGCGTGGGCCGAGGAATGGGGATGCCCCAGCAGCAACATAAGGGGGCACACCCTACTCAATGCCTTTGCAACGCTAGGCGTTACGCTGCTAAACGAAGGGACGCAGGAGACGTTCAATCGGGCTGGTGCTGGGTCTATCATAGACCTCATATTTGTGAGCTCCGCGTTAGTTCGGCGCTCTCACTGGAGAATCGGCGACTTCTTCACGGCCAGCGACCACGAGGCAATCCTGTGCACAGTGGGCACACGGCCAGGACCAGGAACCCGCAACAGAGCAGTCAAGGGCTACCGCCAGGAGACGCTAAACGCCGAGGCGATGAGCAGGTGCCTCGCCGACATGCACTGCTCCACGGAAGCAGACGCAAACACCAACGCGGACGCGATAGCAGCATGCTTGGAGGATGCGTGTAGGACAGGGATGCTGATGCGCAAACCATACAGTAGAGACCACGAGCCGGTACCTTGGTGGAACTCGGAGATAGCGACCCTCAGAAAGACCTGCCTCAGAGCCAGAAGAGCTCTTCAACGGTCAAGAAGGACCGACAGGGCCGAGGCCGCACACGACGCCTTCAATCAAGCACAAACACAAACTTTGGTGATATATGGTTTATAGTTTGGACGCCTTATCCTGATACTCCGAATGGATGACGTAAAATCGCAAACTAAAATTGACCTAAATATCTATGTCTACCTTGTCAGCCTTACTGAGTTTGTATCCACTTATACCCTGAATTAATAAAGGTCGGTTAATCCAATTTTGAATTAAACTTCGCATATCCGTTAATATCATCCAGAACTTAAAAGGGACAGACTCAGTTTAGCATGACTATTTGCAAAATACTATTGTTTTTGGGTGGGATTGGAAGAGCTTTATTTGCGGTATCTAAAACCTTAATTTTTCTCCTGGTTTCAAAGGCCTCACGTTCGGGCGCCAATTATGTAATGTGGGTGGTTTCCCTGTGTCAAAAAAAAAGTAAGATGTTGTAGAGGAAACAGCTAAAAGCTATTGATTTCGGACGACACAGACGATCGACAGGATTTCGAGAAGTGTACCTCTTGCTGTGCTCAAACTAGCTCGCCGGATTGTCGTGGGGTCTTTGTACTCTCCTATATGCCAATCGATCCCATTAGCATAATATTTTAGGTACACGTATGACTGCGAATTTATGACTATTAAAAGTTGTGGGATTGGCAAATATAATAACTGTAATCGGCTATCGACTATAGCCAAGTGGTGTTTCGTTTTTTCAGACTTGGAATTAGATGTTAGTTATCCCATTTCTTTACCCTCCCTTCCTTTATCATATTCTATGTTAATATGACCCTTTTAAAGGTTCTAGTTTTAAGTCATATTAACACTGCCCTACACATACTCTACTCGGGACGAGTAAATAAAGAAATTAGGCGATCATTTTAATGTTAAGAGTACATTTTAATAATTCAAACAAGTGTCAAAACTATTCATAGTAATTCTCACAGTTTTCCAATATTGTTTTTAGCGTATATAATTTTATATTTATAAAGAAAGAAAAATAGTTATAAGCTAAGTTATCAAAATTTAGATGAACTAAATAGTTGTACGATAGTATGTATTTAGGATATTAGGATTTCATTTTTTGTATCTTTAGTTAAGAATGGGGCGCAAGTATATATATAATTTAGAGGATTTAATTCATTTTTTTTTTATTATTCTTACTGTAACTCACTCTTTACTTTTTGTATCAATTTCCAAGCGTGACCGTTGAGCTCAAGGATGACGGTGGTTGATGAGTGCTGTATTAGGGAATCAAAAAGATTTATAAGTAAAACAAGGCCTACTCTTAACTAGAAATATACTTCATTATTTTGTTTTCATACCCTTATTCACGTACCATCCTCGACACTATACTTAAGTTCAAAATTAACGTAAAGGCTAACAATCTAAATATTATTTATAAAAGAAAAAAAAAAGTCTCGAACAGCAGTCCATCTTTAGCAGCAACAGTTTTAGAGCAACTGCCTTGCGCATACAGCTTCGATTTTAAAGCCACTCCCGTAGCCACATTGGCACAGTTTGAGAGGCGGCGATGTGTTGGCCAAAACTGATTTTAGCGAAGCGTGATTGTCATCCGGGTTCCCTGAAGACGATCAGGAGTAGTACAGGTCACAATTATGGGGTCATTGGAGCACTATTTCTTCTTGTTAGTGGGGTTGCTCTGACGGTTTATGTAATCATGACCACGTGCAGCTTACGACCTTTGATCCGGACCTGGATCCGGCGTGAAGAATAAGCCTCTCCGATAGCTTGGGGTCTGCGGTTCCACTAGCCAATAAAACCAGGTTTAGTTGTTTCCAATTAAAAGTCCCCCGTCGAAAAGTATCAGGCCCTCAAAGGGGTCAGGCGAGTACACGGCCTTAGACGGCAACTCCCGAGTAGGAAAGATCTTTGGTTTTTAATCCCTTTTAACCGGTAAGGTGATGCGAACGATTATTCGGATTGGAGTATTAAATAATAGATTCCGGGTGACACGAGGTTGCTTTATGTAATGGATTTTGGACAACTTGTGTTCGCACTTGTGTTCGCAATGACTCGATCGGCGGTAATGAATTTGTCTTTTGTCGCTTAAAGAAGTTTTGGGCTCGCAACCGAGCTTTTGAGAGTTCGTGCAGAGCTGCCGACACCGAATTACTCAAGCCGGGGCGATAACGGAGGAATCATACGATTTTCTACCTGCTTATTGCTTATCTATCATATATGAGCGTTTTCTCGATGCACTCTTGCAAGGCGAAGCTTTCTGCATATGAACCATAAAATGTCTTATACTTCAGAAGTTTCACTCAATGGAAATTATAAAGAGAACATTAAGAGCATAGGTATTTGTACTTTCTATTTAAACTGACCACTACATATCTCTGATAAAATTGCTATGTCTATGTAGTTGTTTACTAAGAATAGTTCTAGTAATGTTTTGTTATTATTAGCAGTTAAGCTCTGAATATTATACTGTACGATTTTTATTGTCATTTAAATAATGTAATTTTATGTTTTATTCAAGAGCTGGATTGTCCAAGAAAGGTTGACTAGAGGGTGAGGAACTAGGCGGATTAGAATGAATGTGAAAAACTTTTCGGTTAGAGTGTACTCTTGTTCACGAAGAGCAGCTTTTCAGCTGATCATAGCGTCGCGTGAATTTTTCTCTTCGTTTTTCTTGCTAAGAGAGTTCTTAACAACCTTATTAAAAGGGTTTTGTGCAAATATTTGTTGGGTAGCTATTTTGGTATTATTTTGTAACACTGGAATGGCCGATTTTCTTTGCCATGTTGGCTGGGGGAAATGGTTTAAGTCGTTGGTGTCGACTTCATCTAAAAGTTGGAAGAGAGAGGGGTATCTAATCTTCGTTTCATTTCGTGATAAATTTTCAAGAGTCATACATTTCTGGATAGCGTACGCTCCCTTACGAGCAGGGCACTCAAGAGAGGTGGCTGAGTGATTTTGTTTGCAGTTGGTACAAACGAGTTGACTACATTGTTGCTCTCTTGAATGCGAAAGAGAACATTTACTGCATTTTTGCTCAGTTTGTTTACAATGTTGAGCAAAATGCTTAAATCTAAAACAACGAAAACATTGACTAAAAGGAACAAATGGACTAACATTAATTTTAGTGTACAGAAAGACAATCTCGTTGGGAATTTGAGTGCCTTTAAACAGAATCTTAACCCTAGGAGTGTTGTTAAAAATATCCTTGTTGTCTCGGTCCTTAGTCTTCACACGAATTATTTCTTGTATAGGTACTGGAGAAGATATGTACTCCTTAAGTTCAAAGTCGGAAAATTTTGTCGGAATATTAAAAATAATACCCATTTTAAAAATGAAATGCTTAAGAATTTTAGGTTCGTAACCATTATTTTTAAGATTAGAGGACAGGATGCTATTAGCTGCCGTTGCTGACTTGCACTCAGCCTTGCAGCGCCCATAACCAATCTTATTTACAGAAATACTTTAATATTTAATTTTAGCAAGACAGCATTTATTTCAAGTGGATTTATAGGAACTCTTCTAGGTCGATTTTCGCCATTGGTTTCACCAATTTTGTCTATGTAGACCACAAAGGGTCCCCTGTGAGCGCTGCTGTACGAGTATCCGTTGTTTTCCAAATTTACACTTTCTCTCTTCTCTTCTTTGCTAGCAGGATCCGTTATAGCACACCCACTTAATTGGCTGGTTGGACTCGGATGACTTACAGGGTCATTGACTTCTTTCATCTCAACTTCTTCGCTTTCCGATTCCACTAAATTCTTATCCGTAGGTTTTTTCTTATTATTTAAGGACGATATTTTGGGCTTTTAACGTTGCTGAACTCCGAGTAAGGGTTTTTACCCTGGGCCTAGGAGGAGGCCAATTTTCTTGGAGTAACTTTACCCGTAATTGATTATTTATTTAACCAATAACAATAAACAAATATTTATAAACAGTATTTAAACGTATACCTTTCGTTATATTTTTGTTTTGAAAAAAACAGAAAAAGTACGATCGGTTAGTATCACATACTGCTCAAATACCTCCGTTGCACGCAACAGTCAGCACGCGAATGAAGACTACATGATTGACATGCAGACGATGGTCCGCGAACACATACGGCTTGGAGTTAGACATGATTCCCCGAGCGATGCCTGAATTGCTTAAGGGAAGGGCTCTGAAGTGGTTTATCGCCAACAACAAACAATGGAAAACAAACAATGGTTTATCGCCATCAACAAACAATAGAAAACCTGGGCGGAGTTCAAAGATAGTTTCCACACATACTTTCTGCCGAGAGACTTCTTCACCAGGCTGCCGGATCAGGTCAGGCAACGGAAGCAGGGCTTCAGCGAGTCGTTCAAAGACTACATGATTGACATGCAGACGACGGAGACTTCATTATTCCGCGAAAGATACCCCAAGGATCATCAAGGAAAACTGCACCCCAAGTCTAAGGATCCTTCTTAGGGCGTACAAAGTGTCGGACTTGGACACGCTGATGATATTAGCAGATGAGTATGAAGAACTCGAAAAGGAGCGGGAAGCGTACGCGCAAGAAAACAAATTCTCGAAGACCAAGTCGGCATCACCAATGCATGTAACATGCAGAAGATGCGAAGAGACAGGAACCCAGGACACACGGGGAAACGACCAATGGTCGCCACATAACCGAGTCCCACGGCAGCAGGCAACAGGAGCACCACGCGGAGGCCAATGGACACCACCACAACAGCAACAGATGCAGCCGGCAAACACTGTTTGGAGGCCACCAACTACAACACAAACGTGAAACGACACACATCACAGACCCCCAGGAGGCCTGCCGAAAGTGCGGCGGTCATGGACACTGGGCGCGGGGATGTCTGCGCCAACGCCTGTTGTTCTGCTGGGTGTGCGGGAGAGTAGGAGTCAGGATCGTCGAATGCTGCCAGCAGGCGGGAAATGCCCAGCGATCTCAGCCGCAGAGAGGCGAGCGGGGGTCGCAATATGCTACCTCTCCAAACTAACGGGAAAGCTGATCGAGGAGGAGCAGCATACACATACAAAGCCACAATCAACACCGGGGCAACAGCAAGCTTTATAAGCAAAGAACTGGCGGACAACCTGGTTGCTCTCGGGAAGATCACGAGGCTACGACGCCAAGTTAGGTTGGCAGACGGGAGATGTGGCGGAATCGATGAGCAGCTGGAGGTGGAAATCGCGATCGGGAACAAGCGACTGAGCATGAGCCTGCAGATACTACCAGGGGTAGTGAATTCATTGGTGTTGGGATGGAACTTTCTAACACAAGTCGGTACCGAGATTAAGTGCGCTGGACACGAAGTGATAAAACCGGCCAGGAATCGACACAAGGGATGGCTCGAGGAGAAGCTATCGGTGGCAGTCGTACAACGGGCAAGCGAAGATGACGACACGACGAAATTTTTGGAGGCAGAGCTATCGAGTTTCAGCAGCATGAAGGGAACTTCGAACATGGCAGAGCATCAGATCACGATGAAAGACGACAAACCAATAAAGCAGCGATATTACCCCAAGAATCCGAAAGTTCAAGGGGAGATCAATGCGAAGGTGGACGATCTTCTCCAGATGGGATACATAGAACACTAAACAAGCCCATACAGCTCTCCCATCGTGATGGTTAAAAAAAGACGGCCAATGCGTCGACCTTAGGCAAATCAACGCCAAGTCGATAAATGATGCCTACTCGATGCCCCGAATAAATTATATTCTCGACCACCTGAGAGAAGCACGGTACATCAGCAGCTTGGACCTAAAGGATGGGTACTGGCAAATCCCACTGAAAGCAGGCAGTACACGGCGTTTACAGTGCCGGAGAAAGGCTTATTCCAGTGGAGAGTAATGTCATTCGGACTTCATTCGACGTCTGCGACCTTTAAACAAGTGCTGGACCGGGTGATCGGTCCCGAAATGTCGCAGAACGCATTTGCTTACCAGGATGACATCATAGTGATCGGGTGCTCGCTGGAAGAACACAAGGCTAACCTGAAGGCAGTGTTCCGACGGCTAAGGGAGGCAAATCTGGAGTTAAACCCGGAGAAGTGCCAATTTTTCAGAAAGAGCTGTTGTATCTTGGTCATTGAGTGACTAGCAAAGGAATAGGCACGGATCCGGTAAATGCAGCAGCAGTAAGAGAGCTCCGACAGAACTTGGGCGTAACATCATCGTCGGAGATCCCGTACTGGCGTGCCCGGATTTCGACAAACCATTCATATTGCAAACTGACGCGAGCGACTACGGCATCGGGGCAATCTTGACCCAGAAAACTGAACGAGGCGAAAAAGGTAATCTCTTACTCGAGCCGAACGCTCAACGGCGCGGAGAAGAATTACTCAACGACCGAGAAGGAATGCTTGGCAATCGTCTGGGCGATCCGAAAGCTTAAGCCGTATCTGGAAGGTTACCACTTTAAAGTAGTAACCGACCACATGGCGCTGAAGTGGCTCAACAGCATAGAGAGCCCTTCAGGGAGGATCGCCAGATGGGCCCCGAAGTTGCAGCAGTACGACTTCGAAATAGCGTACAGGAAAGGACAACTCAACGTGGTGGCAGACGCTTTGTCAAGGCAGCCACTACCGGAAACGCTTCGAGGGATCAAGGAGACGTCGGCGGCGGAAGCTTCTGAAGCATGCAGCTGGATTCTGGAATTTCGCGAATAGATAAGGACCCAGCCGCAAAAGTATCCGGACTACGTGATGGAGGGTAACACCCTGTACAGGAATATACCTCACAGAGCGGGCAGCGAGGATGTCGCAACATGGAAGATGTGCGTCCCGAAAGCTCTACGGGAAACGGTTGGCCATGTAGGAAGCCGAAAGACAATAGCACGTCTGGCAGCCCGGTATTACTGGCCAGGAAAGCACAGAGACGCCTGAGCCCACGTGCGAGGATGCGAGACATGCATGAGATTCAATCCGAATCAGATGCAAATGGCTGGGAAAATGCTGACGCAGATGCCAGAGGAACCATGGGCTACGCGTTCGAAGCACGGCAACCAAATGCTGCTGGCATTGATAGACCGGTTCTCCAAGTGGACTGAGTTGGTGCCCGCAATGGGGAGAAGAATCCGATGAAATGTTCTAGACATGAATTATTTGCGACGGCACAAGAGGTGCATTCATGGTAACCGATGAGCGGACCAAGAAACCAACACGCCATATCTGTCTTAAAACAGTGTGTAAAAATTCCAGCCCCAAACGGCAAATGCGTACCCATAGTCGTGAGACAAATCCAATGAAATGTTCTAGACATGAATTACTTGCGGCAGCAGAAGAGGCGCATTCATGGTAACCGACGAGCGAAGAGAAATAAATGCCAAAAGTGCAACTCACTACGGGTAGAAAAGCCCTGCTGCAAACGATGGTCAAACGCTGTTCAAAGCCGCTGGGGCCATTGTACTTGGGGTTAAGCAAAACGAACGGCATAGGCTGGAAGGAGCTGAGAAAGTAAAATGGAAAAGACAGATCAGTTAGAAGCTGTGCGGGAGATGGAAAGTTGCAAAATCACCTTTTGCCGATACTTGCCAGGGAAGGGGGCGCCTCGATAGGCGATCGATTGGCACTGGACGATAGTGCGATCGATGGGCACACGAAAATGGAAATATCGGCAAAAGGTTGAAATATCGCAACGAGCAGGTGGCA
This sequence comes from Drosophila suzukii, assembly GCF_043229965.1. Lineage (NCBI taxonomy): Eukaryota > Metazoa > Arthropoda > Insecta > Diptera > Drosophilidae > Drosophila > Drosophila suzukii. Next base: position 203,499 of record NW_027255909.1, on the reverse strand, counting down.
ACGCCGCACCGTCGGTATCGATAGTCGCAGAAACATCGATCACGCACGGATGGTGTGACCAGGCGGAGGATCCGTGGAAAGCAGCGGGACGCAGCAATGAGCGGCGAGCTGGGGATCGATAGCCCATGAGTATCGATGTCCCAGTGGAAGTATGGGAAATATCGGCGCGGGAGATTTCAAGTTGCTACGAGGAGGATGACCAGCGCTGTAGAAACTGAATATAGTTAAGAGCGTCGAGGGAGAATCAGGGAAGCAACGAAGGAGCGCCGGGGGAATCGGAGGGAGCAACACAAGGACTCGAAGGCTAGGATATGCAAGGAAACGCCGGGGAGTAGGAAAAGGTTTTAAATGTTTCCCGAAGTAAGGGGGGAATGTGAGGAGTTGAATAAGTCCTCACAAATATGAGCAGCAGATGGCCGGCCGCTTACCAGATAAGCGACGAATTCGCGTAGTAACGGCGCGGTGAGGAGAGGATGAAGAACGAGAGAGTTTGGAGACCAAGAATGGAGAGCGAGAGAGTTTGGAGACCATGGATGGAGATCGAGAGAGTTTGGAGACCAAGGATGGAGATCCAGAGAGTTTAGAGACCAAGGAGTGGATAAGGAGAGAGTAGAGACTTGCCGGCCAGAGCAAGAGTGCCATGTGGGGATAACGGAACTCCACCGTACTTTGGACCCTCCCGTCAACTTTGGACCGGGAGAAGAAGTGCCACATCTGGGCGGTGGAGTGGCACACAGGCGTGCCACAAGCATCACGGGAATCAGCGGGAGGGCAGCAGTGGGCAGAATATCGGTTGGAAGCGGTACGTGAAGGACAAGTGGGTCAACCAGGAGTCACGGACTTTGGACCCGGAGTGGATTGATCCAGCGGGCCGTGCGCAAAAGAAAAATATCGGTTCCGGAGGCCCTGGCAGCTGGATCAGTCGATCACGAGGAGTCAAACCGTCAAGATCAATCAGATACCAAAGTGAACAGTTTATCAACCAGATAGTCTACAAGGGAGCAACAGCACGTCGAGTCGTCGGAAAAGCAGCGCCATGGGAGCCTACAAGGAGCAAGATTGGTACGTCGAGACGTTCGGGATTGGGATACCAGGAATCTCCGAAATGAGACGCAGGTAGCTGAGGTCCAGAGGGCATCACACGGCTAGGTCAAGGCGGTCGATTTAACCCTATCAACAAAGTCCTGGTGTTACGCCTGGAGGATAACGAGAATAACAAGCCAGCGGTAGATAGGTACGGTCTCGAGTGGAGTTGTCCAGGAGAGCCCTACGGTTTCGACTTGCGAGGTCCCGGAGCGGCGTGTCCGAATCCCAAAGACAACAAGCCAGAAGGAAGAGCGGTGGATCGGTACGGTCTCGAGTGGAGTTGTCCAGGAGAGCCCTACGGTTTCGACTTGCGAGGTCCCGGAGCGGCGAACACCCGAACCCCGAGCACCAAAAGCTTCGCTACGTCCAGCCGCGCAGCCAGCACCACCAGGAGCAGTGCGCAAGATAGCGTCAGCAGCAGGCCAGCCACCACATCACGAAAGCCGCGCAACACAGAGCGAGCCACGCGGAAACGTCCCGGACAACACGCAGAAGAGTGAGGCTAGTGTGGAACGTTCGTTTACACTAGGCGTAGAAGCGAAGTAAAGCGCGAGGCAGCTTCTTGGCGTTCCGCCTTGACTGTCCGCGCGGGCTGAGCAGAAACCCCAGTGGGACTATCCGGGACAGAGCAAGGGACAGGCGGCGGTGTGTCGAAAGGAGTGATCCTGTTCACCCTAGTCTGAGAACGGTGACGCTTCCCTAAGCCCGTACGGCTGATCCCCCTCGCGAGTTCGAGTCATTACCAGCAGTCACCAGTCACGCGTCAGGGGCGAGCAGCGAGCGAGCATCTTCAGGGAGCTGCAAGGATCTTCAGGGAGCTACAGGACTTGAGCACCGAGTCAAAAAGGCGAGAGGTCGTCGAGACAACCAGGACCGTCGGAAGTACCTAAGGTCACAAGTGACGAGTCAAGGCCAACCAAGTGAATTCTGTGCTTACTCACTGAGCTACTGGGCGGTCACGTTTATATAAATTTGGTGGGAGCTAGACGCACGAATTTCGTAGCGAGCAGACCACAAAAATCAGTTCGTTACATCTGGCGCCCAACGTGATTGTCCCAGCAGTAAAAGCAACTTAAACAGAATGGGAAAGAAGTGGATCTACCGGCTTAAAAAGGAGGACTTCGAGAATGTCGCACAGAGGCTTAATATCACCCTGGACGGCAGATTAGAAGACATGAGAAAGGCATTATCCGAGTTTTACTCAGAAACGGATAATGACCCACAACTCGTTGACATCTGGGCCGAGTTGGAAGCTACATACCACGACAAAGCCGGCCCGAGCATCACGTTAACGAACGCCGAAGGGGACAACTTAGTGGCAACCCTGAACGTTGACAACCTACAAAAAGAGGCAAACAGGAGAGAATCAAGCCAAGACAGGAAAATAACAGCGCTGGTCTCGAGACCCAGTCAGTCAGACTATGCAAGGATCGCCAAACAGGTCCGCGAATGGTCGTTCAGGTTCTACGGGGTGGAAAAACCGTTCGAGTTCCTGGAGCAGGTGGAATGGTCCGCCAACACATACGGCTTGGAGTTAGACATGAAGTTAGGAAGGGCTCTGAAGTGGTTTATCGCCAACAACAAACAATGGAAAACCTGGGCGGAGCTCAAAGATAGTTTCCACATATACTTCTGCCGAGAGACTTCTTCACCAGGCTGGCGGATCAGGTCAGGCAACGGAAGCAGGGCTTCAGCGAGTCGTTCAAAGACTTCACGATTTTTTTTTATATATATTAAGTTACTTCCTTCCGTGAAGAGGGAAGAATTATTTGGCCGTCCCGTTGGAACGGGTTAACGCCACCGCCAATGTATGAAATTAAATTTCAAGAAAAACAAAATTAAATGGACAGCTATGTAAATAGCGTGCAGTAGTTTCTGGTGATGTTATGATGACGATGAACGATAAGCGATGAAAATGTTATCAATGTGTGTGAGAAATTTTAATTTTAAGATTTTGTGAGTTGGTATACGCGTGAATGGTGTTATAGTGTATTAAATGAGCAGTGTGGAGTGTGATATATTAGATATTAAGATTAGCAACCCAAATGAAACTGGTAATCGGTGTCCAATTTTCAATTGGTTCATTTCCAAGTAAACGATAAATATCGTTATATTTAAGTAGTGTTGGATAATTCTGTCTTGTTGGTGTATACTTTGAGCAATTTAACAAAATATGCGAAATGTCTTCATTAATGTTGCACGAATCGCATAGGGCGTTATCGTAAACTTTCATTTTGGAAAGTGTGTATTTTTCAAAAGCTGCCGAAGCGGCAGCCACTGAGCATTTGAATAAACATATTCGTTTGATTAGATTTAGAGATCGTTTTATTTACATGCTGAACAGACGAGTTATTTGAACTTATGACTCTACCTAAATAATTTATGCTATTTACATTTTTTAAAATAATATTATTACACTTAAAGGTTTTTTCCTTAAATTAAAATGAATGGTGGCTGATTTGTCTGGATTAAAAGTAAGATTATTAATGTTGCACAGTTCCATAAATCTATTTACTTTTTGTTCTAATTTCTCTTCAGCCATCGAAAAGACTTTGTCATAACAGACTAGAAAGAAGTCGTCAGCGTACTGGAACAAAGTACTCTCATGGTCATTACTTAAGCTGTGAAGCTCAGCTGTATATAAATTAAAGAGGATTGGACTCAGACAACTACCTTGACTAACTCCTTTGTTTACAGTAACCTCTGCAGAACCCATAGTGAGAACTCTTTTACTAAGGAAGTTTATAATGAAATAAATATGATTGCGGTCGAAACCCAAACTAACTAATTTGCTACCCAGAATAGGGATATTGACGGCATCAAAGGCTTTACTTAAGTCTAAAACAGCTGCGGTAACGTGGAAACCACGAGCTTTTAGGTTGGCTATGTTATTTAGCAAATCGTTGATGCATTGGGCAGTAGAATGTTTTTTCCTGAACGCATAGGATCTTGGTGGCAGAATTTTATTTTTATTAATGTGCTCTTCCATACGCAATTTAATCAAAGCTTCTAAGCACTTAAAAGTCACACTTAGAAGGCAGATAGGTCTGTTGTTGGTAATAATTGAAGAGTCAAGATTTTTTTTGGGAACAGGTATAACACCATTGTCTAAAGTAATGTTTAGCAGGTATACCAGTTTTTCTATTTGATTTAAGGGTAGAGCTAAAAGCATTCTGTATGAAATGTTGTCAAGACCCTTAGCCGAGTCTGGGTTACGAGAGTTTAGGAAGTCAAGAAGTTCACGCGCAGAGAAACTTGAGTTGGCATATCTATAAAGCAGATCAGGAGAAAAAGATACGTCAGGCTATTGGTTGTGGCTATTTGATTGATAAAGTCTCTATGTTCTGAGTCTTTATAAAGCTTCAGATTTTTGATTTTGTTCCACATATCTTTCAGAGAAGAGGGGTTGGAAATGTCTTCTGCCAGCTTATTGAGGTTTTCTTTTCTCATTTTATAAAAAAAGCTGTTAAGTTTTTTATTACTGTTAATATAGGCAATAGCATCAGATTGTAGTTTGGATTTAAAATATTTTTGTCTGCACGCGTTTCTTAATCTAAACAATTTTTCACAGACCTCGTCCCAATACTTTTTTGGAACATATCTATTGTTCGTATTTATTTTAATTGAATTATTAGAGTGTATTGTTTGGGATGAGTTGGAAATGCTATCTAACGTTGTAATTTGAATTTTGGAAAAGTCTTTAATAATTTTTTTATGGTTAAATTTAATAATATTAGTCGAGGCAGAAATTTGGTCTATTTCAATTAAGATTGGGAAATGATTGCTATTTGATATTTTAGAATTTATTGAGGACCAGTTAGAACCAAGATTACTACTATTAATGAAAGTGAGATCGAGTGTTGAACTATAGGATGGGTTATGAGAGTAAGTTGGAGAGCCGTTGTTAAGGCAAAAGAAACCGGAGTGTAGGAGGGAATTTTCTAAGATGCCGCCTCCGTGCGGGCTGAGCAGAAACCCCAGTGGGACCATCCGGGACAGAGCAAGCCCGTACGGCTGATCCCCCTCGCGAGTCCGAGTCGTCACCAGCAGTCACCAGTCACGCGTCAGGGGCGAGCAGCGAGCAAGCATCTTCAGGGAGCTGCAAGGATCTTCAGGGAGCTACAGGACTGGAGCACCGAGTCAAAAAGGCGAGAGGTCGTCGAGACAACCAGGACCGTCGGAAGTACCGAAGGTCACAAGTGACGAGTCAAGGCCAATCGACATTTGTAATAATATACCCGCAATAAACCCACTACGAACCCGTGAACTCTGTGCTTTCTCACTGAGCTACTGGGCGGTCACGTTTATATAAATTTGGTGGGACGAACACACAATCTACTCAGCTAGCCGCACGAATCTCGTAGCGAGCAGACCACAAAAATCAGTTCGTTACAGTTAATTTATATTTACCTATAACAGCCAACCAGGGAACAAGAAAGTCGATACAAGCCACCAGCGCCCCAACAGTCATAATTATAATTTTGCCGCTACTGTTACTGCGATCAATTAATGTTAACAAATTGCGCCGGAGCCTAACTAGTCTGCACATGCTAAAGCTTAAAACTATTTTCTTCGCGTCGCAAACAACATCTCAAATCACTGAAGACCACTCAAAGCGTCGCAAAAACGATTGAAAACGGCAAAAGGCGGAAACTCTCTCCTGAGTCCAGAAAGCGTGACACTACAAAGCCAAGAACTAGTGGTGAACCAGGTCAGCTGTTGTCGCCATTCACACTGCACGATCACACCACCGCTGAAGTGTGACTATTAAAAGAGTTCATGCTGTAGCAGCTAGCTTATTTTTATCAAATATAACAATTTTTAAATTCAAACTGCCTAAACATTCCACCATCGCCAGCAAAGAGAACCTGGAAAAAAACTACCACCGAGTTAAGTCTGTATATCTGAATACATATTGTATATGTATATGTATTGACGTCATTAATAGTGAACTTAAAATAATAAGCAATTGAGCAATGAACAATGGTCTTCAAATAAATTCAAAAAAATCTAAATGTTTGGTTATTTCTAAAAAAGAAATAAACGCAACAATGCAAATGCTCAGGGTTGATACTGATGAGATTAAACATGTAAGTCAAGCAAATAATCTTGGAATTGTGTTTCGTGGTCCAACCATATTAATTATATGGTTGGTAAGACTTATTGTCAACTACGGCAAATAACACTGATCCAGAACATTTTACCAACCCATAGTAAAATGGCACTAGCAATGTCAATAATAATTCCATCATTATTATACTGCGTTGAAATATTTGAAAAGTGTGACTCAATAAGTAGGAATAAATTACAACAACATAGCAAGATTTATTTTCAATACTAAGCCACACGATATCTTTTTGAGTTATGCTAAACAAATCTTTGGACTAGACTTTTCCACATTAGTCGAATTTAGGACACCGATTCTTCTCCACAAAATAGTCACGACCAAGGAACCGAATTACTTTACTTTACACAATCAACCAGAACTAATAATATAATACCAACAAGAAACCACTACTCCTCCAGAAAATCACTTCTTTGCACGGGCTGTTAAGCTTTGGAATAATTTACCACTCAGTTTAAAGAATTCAAGAACTGCTATACAGTTTCGGAAGGAATTATTATTAAAGTTAAAAAATAACTAACCCCCAATCACACACAACTAATTATACATTCAACATTACACTAGATAAGACTTGAAAATTGTACGATTAATAACCATTACCTATAAAATAATCAAAACGTATATGTTAAAGTAATTTTTGTAAAACTTTTTGTAAGACTGTGAATCTTTTCTTGTGACTAGTGCTTTATATTTAAGTTGAATTTTTAACTTTAGCGCTAGAAAGATAAATAAATAATATTAATAATAACAAGACGCAATGAATATCTTAAATCTGTGGATTCCCTAACCTTCCGTGTCAGTCTGATGTTATTTTCCCCCTTTTTGCTGATTGCGATATGACAGTTTAAAATATCTGACATAGTCGTCGGCTACTTTCTGTCTCGGTCTTGTTAATCCATAAAATCTATATTTATTATATCTATATACTTAAATATGGCTATATCATAGGCTTACATCACATATGGTAAAAATGTTTCTTTGCATTACAGATCGCAAGTCAACTCCGTTGCTTAGTCGAGCTTATCCACCACGCGAACACTTTTTATCTTAGGGACCCTCTATTAATGAACGATCTCCCCTCTAAATTAGAGCGGAGATTATAGTAACCTGCGTGGTTCTGTGAGCTTTTGCCGGGCTAGCTAAATCCAGGGCCCCGCTACAACGATAAATATAACGTCGACTCACATGAATGGAGGCTCACCATTTAACAATACAGTAAGCTGCACGTTGGCATTAAAATGTAAATTAAAAAACAACCAAAACAACATCACGTAGCACACTCATATGTCAACAATTTGTTGGGTCTCCGCGGTGGACTAAAAGTCTTATTTCTATTGCAGATAGAATATAAGTCGCAACGAGCCAGATCGGAAAACTACACACTGTTGCTCCAATAATAATGATAAACAAAAAATAATTTTAAAAAAAAATACAACTTATACTCTTGGTAATATCATTATTTTAATATTTCAGAATTTCGATTACAACTTAAAAATAAATCGGACGACTGTATCATACAGCTGCCGTAGGATCTATCCGATAATTAAGGGGAAAATAATATTAAAATAATTATAGCTTCGTTATTTTTTATCATATTCTTTTCTACTCCAGTACTTTATTTTTTTAATATTTAAGAATTAATTATTTAAATTAAGAATTCAATTTAATTCGAATCGAACTATTATATCATATAGCTGCCATAGAAAGGAAATAAATGTCAAAATAACACAAAGACCGTTATATTTCGTTTTCGGTAAGCATATACGGTAGTTAATTAAAATTTACCATTATCTTAATATTTCTGTAATTACTTTTTAGTTTTCTAAGAATCTGTACCTACAATGGTCCCATTGGAACGACCTGCATGGGTATAGAAACTAATGAATAATTTAGTAAAGAAGTAAACTAAAAACAAGGAAGAACGCTATAGTCGAGTACATCGACTATCAGGTACCCGTTACTCAAAGGGAAATGGAGATATGCAAGCAGCAAAGCAAAATTAAAATGCGCCACCTACCGGCGGTAGACAGATTTAAGCGTTATGGGCGTTAGAGTGGGCGTGGCAAAATTATTTTTGGATCAATCGATAGGTATTGACGACACCAATACATTTCAGTTAAAATTTTTTATCTAGCATGCAAATTGTGGGCGTCACAGGTTTTCGCGGTTTGTGGGCGTTTAAGTGGGCGTGGCAAACTTTTTTTTAGGTCAATCGATAGGTATTGATGAGAACAATACATTTCAGTTAAAATTTTCTATCTAGCATCAAAACTGTAGGAGTTACAGTTTTGGGCGGTTTGTGGGCGTTAGAGTGGGCGTGGCAGTCTACTGAAACAAACTTGCGCTGCGTAAGAAGCTCAGGAATCTGTACGCCAAATCTCAATAGCCTAGCTCTCATAGTTTCCGAGATCTCAGCGTTCATCCGGACGGACAGACAGACGGACAGACGGACAGACGGTCAGACGGACAGACGGTCAGACGGACAGACGGACAGACGGACATGGCTAGATCGACTCGGCTAGTGATCCTGATCAAGAATATATATACTTTATGGGGTCGGAAACGCTTCCTTCTGCCTGTTACATACTTTCCGACGAATCTAGTATACCCTTTTACTCTACGAGTAACGGGTATAATAAATAACTTAAAGGGTGGACAACACTTCTAACAAAAATAAAAATACTACAAATTCTTTAAAGTGCATTAAAAACAAGAGAAAACGCAACAGTCGATGGCCTCGAATATTATTTACCTGTTACTCAGCTTAAGGGAGTGCGAGAGGGACGGAGATGTGCTTTTTTCACTAACACACCTAGCCTATAGCGCCACCTAGCCTATACCGTCACCTAGACCGACGTCACCTAGCGCCCCTAGCTGCTTGATTGCACGTTAAAGAAAAAAAATCAGCGACCATCTTGCCAGTTTGCCACTAAGGTCCTAAGTGACATCAGCAATTTCAAGCTCGAGTGGTCAGTAATCACCGTGAGCGGCATCATTTCGATGTAGGGTCTGAACCGTTTAATTGCGTAGCACTCTTCCGTCACGCTATAGTTTCGCTGGCAAGGATTGAGTTTCAGGAAGAAAAATGTTGAGCCCTTACCTTACCGCAAGTTTGTTTCAGCAGCGTGCCACGCCCACTTTAACGCCCACAAGCCGCTTCTACAGTTTTAATGCTAGGGTAAAAATTTTAACTGAAATGAATTGCTCTCATTAATACCAAACGATTGACCCAAAAAAAAGTTTGCCACGCCCACAATTTGCCCACAAACTTCAAAAAATCGTAAATATGAACGCGGATATCTCGAAAACTATCAAATACAGAGAATTGGGACTTCAGATTTAGATTCCGTAGCCTTGTAGGCAGCGGAAGTTTGTTACGGGACTATGCCACGCCCACTCTAACGACCGCAAGCCGCCTAAGCCTGTGGCACCCAATATTTTCATACGAAAAGATTTTAACTGAAATGTATTAGTCTCGTCAATACCTTTCGACTGACCCAAAAAAAAGTTTGCCACGCCCACTCTAACACCCATATAACCATATATTGAGATTAGGGGTAGGTGGCGCATTTTAGTCTCGCTTTGCTGCTTGCATATTTCCAATTCCCGGGTATCTGATAGTCGAGGCTCTCGACTATAGCGTTCTTCCTTGTATTTTTTTAAATAAATAGAGAACGCACCAAATCCAAATCCAAGTATGAGCGAAAAGCAGCTAAAAATATTTACACCTCTAAGAAAAGTTAATTCGTTTAGGATTTATGAACATTAGAAATTGCTACATTCGGGGGCTGCCGCATTAACGTTTATTCAATAATCGACTTAACAAAATGAAATATTTTTTTTGTTATCCCTTTAGATTTGTATTATCAAAATTTTAAATAAAAAATGTTTGTGAAAAATATTTTTTTAATTTTTTAACGTTAATTGCTATTCTTTGAAGTTTTTACAGAAGTATCCCTTCGTTCTGGAGTAGGCTTGGTGTGATATATCAGAAGGCAAAACGCTTTTTTGTTTTTTTTTTGTGCCTAAAACTCTGTGTCGCTGTCGACGTCAGTAGAGAAGTCGGTGCAGCGTAGAAGACTGCCCTCTCTTTCTTTGTCTCATAATCTGCCTGCACTTTGCGCTCGCAGAGACAAATTTCGCTCGGTCTGTTACTCGTTATTTTTTTTTGCGTCCCTCCGTTATGTTCAGTTAGCGACTACCATTTTGGCGGAACAATTTTTGTGAAGCAGCGACATGTAAATGCCCTAATATTTTAGGAGCATTGTTGTACTTAAAAAAAAGACGAATAATATTGTTTTTTAAAAGTACACGTTTTGATCATAGTAAATTTAAGTTAATTGAACTTACGAATAATGTTATGTTTACGTATTATACATTATTATTGCAATATAATTTTTTAGATACGTTATACAAATTTAGTCCTTTAAAATTTATTCAAATATTTAAAACATTTTAGTATTATAATTTTTTTAAAATTCATTTTGTATTTTTTACTTAAGGAGTAAGAATTATATAGTCACATAATTTTCGCTTTAGAAAGGGTATAGGGTGCAGTGGCACGCGCCAACAGAGAAGAGAAAACAAAAGAAATCAAGTAAAGGGCTGAGAAGAAGTCTTGGTGCATTCTGTTTGAGTTAATTATTTATTCAAAATGATAGTAAAGTTTACAAAACTAATACTAACATAGGGGTGTAGTGCTAGCTACGAGACCTTCGGCTACGTATTTATTAACTTAATTTAACAATTTTTTTTTTTTACTTAATTTAACAATTTTTTTTTTACGACATGTAACAAGTGAAATTACGAGTGCCTTTAACAAATTTTCATTACAATTTTCACTTGTGAAAAATCGAACATCCCATACAATTGTCTATATGGAGTGTTAATTGTTTTTCACGCGTGCAAGCTGACATGTCACGTGTTATTCACAAGGTTGTTCACGAGTGAAACTTTACCTTCGAAACTGAAGGGTTTGAGTTGATGAGTTTTCATTTATGAAATCACCTGCTAGTGACACGTCCCACGTAAAATCACTTGTGAAACTCAGAATATTTCTAATGAGTTTTCAATAATGAAAATATAGAATTTAAAATACATAAATTTATATTTACTTTTTACTTCATTTTAATTAAATTGTGTTATTTAGGTTTTCTGTTGAAGAACAATTATTGTTTGTAAGCCTAGTTTTCTGTTTCGTTAGTTTGTATTTTACATAGGCTTCCTTAAACATTTGTCCAGGTCCTCCAATTTCTCGGTCAACGCTCCTGAAAAAATGAAAGGGCATTTGTTTAAAAAATGCGTTTTACTTGTGTAACCCTTTTCGGGATCTTAAGGACTTCTTCCCGTTGGACCCGTCCAAATTATATTCAATAATAATATTTCCTGCCATTAACAGTTTAAACCGCTTTTACAGCCGTTCGTTTCCTATTATTTTTGTTATTTTCTTTGTATGCTAATAGAAATAAAAATAAACATAGAAAAGCAAATACAAGTCGTCCTTGCTCGATACTTACCCATAAAATAGTTATAAAATTTACGTACTTTTAAAGTAAGTTTAATGCAAAACATCTTAAACTTAATGTAACACTTATTTGACTTTATTATTTTCACTTTTAGAAACAAAATACATATGTAAATGTGTTTAGCTGCGCACAGTTCAAATGGTTTGCATTTCTCTTTAATTACTAGAGCAAAATGCACCAAGTCTTCTTCTCACCCCTTTCCTTGATTTCTTTTGTTTTTGCTTCGCTGTTGGCTCGTGCCACTGCACCTATACCCTTTCTAAAGCAAAAAAAAGTATGCGACCATATAATTCTTACTCCTTTAGTAAAAAATACATTATGAATTTTTTAAATATGTTTGTATTAAAATGTTTTAAATATTTAAATAAATTTTATCGGACTAAATTTCTATAAGTAAACTAAAAAATTATAGTGTAATAATATTGTACAATACGTTAACAAAACATTATAAGTAAAGTCAATTAACTAAATTTACTATGATCAAAACATGTACTTAAAAAATTTTTTTTTTTTAATACAATAATGCTCCTAAAATACTAGGGCATTCACATGTTGCTGCTGGACGAAAATTGTTCCGCCAAAATGTTAGTCGCTAGCTTAAAATAACGGAGGGACGCAAAAAAAAACAAGGAATAACGCTTTAGTCGAGTACCTCGACTATGAGATACCCGTTACTCAACTAAAGGGACCAAAGGGAAATAGAGACATGAAAGTAGCAAAGCGAGATTGAAATGCGCCACATACCCGCGATATCAATATATGGTTATGTGGACGGTAGACAGATTTAAGCGCTATGGGCGTTAGAGTGTGTGTGGCAAACTTTTGGGTATTGACGAGACTAAAACATTTCAGTTAAAATTTTTTCTAGCATCAAAACTGTCACAGTCACAGTTTTGGGCGGTTTGTGGGCGTTAGAGAGGGCGTGGCACCCTGCGGAATCAAACTTGCGCTGCGCAAGAAGCTCAGGAACCTGCATGCCAAGTCCCATTAGCCTAGTTCTTACAGTTTCCGAGATCTCAGCGTTAATACGGACAGATCGACTCGGCTAGTGATCCTGATCAAGAATATATATACTTTATGGGGTCGGAAACGCTTCCTTCTGCCTGTAACACGACGAATCTAGTATACCCTTTTACTCTACGAGTAACGGGTATAATAACGAACCGACAGTCGGCAGTCTTCTACGCTGCGCCGACTTCTTTGCTGACGTCGACGTCAAGCGTTTAGGCACAAAAAAAAAGCTTTTTGCCTTCTGACATGTCTGATTTTTCGGTTGCTCGAAATTATTTGGCAAGGTGATTCAAGAACAATTTTAAGAGGAATAATTGTTGTTGCGAAGAGACTTTCATCCTGTCCATGCACTTAAAAGCCGCTGGGCCGTGTGATTCACAAAAGCTTGTAGCTTAACTTCAGCTCTGTTATTATATTGACACTTATATTTTATATTCTGTAAATTATTATTATTATATTGACACTTACAGTGGCGAAAAAAATAATAGCACCACTTCAATTCATTTTCTTCTGGGTAAAATAAAATTGTTTTCAGTGTTTGTTTTTTTTCAACACACAATTTTTTGTACTCTTTAGTATTCTTTCTAACGAAAAAATGTGTTAGCTTATTTTTCAATCCTGCCTATAAATTTATTTTTAAGAGTTTTATTAAAAAAGCCCAAAAAAGGCGAAAAAATAATAGCACCACTACAACATTTATTAGCAAAAACCCCATATTTTGCCGAATAGCCTTAATACAAAGCACGGGTCAATTAAATTTATCTATAATTTAAATATTTTGAACATAAAAAGTTTGATAATACCATTGAAATGGGACGTGGAAAGCATTGCACTAAGGAAAAGCGTGATATCATCCAAAAATTGATAAAGGATGGAAAATCTTACAGAGAAGTTGGTCGATTGGTCGGATGTTTAAATAAAATGATTAAGAACGCTCTAAAATATAAAGAAAAACCTGAAACACGAGGACGAAACCAATCTATGACCCCCATTCATGTCAATCGATTGATTCGTCAGAGCAAGAAGGATCCTTTCAAATCTGCTACTGAGCTTAAAAAGGAGCTTAAAATAAATGCGACGGTGCTAACTGTGCGTACATATCTCAGGGAACCTAACCTAAAAATCTGCAGCCCAATAAAAGTACCACTTTTAAATGCCAGATCATGCAAATTGGTCACCCGATCATTGGAGGACTATTTTACTGTCAGGTGAGAGCCAGGTGATTATGTTTGGTGGAAAAGGATCCAGATCTTATCAGACGTCCAAAGAACTCGGAATTTAAGCCCCAGTACACCACAAGGACCATAAAGCATGTAGTGTGATGATATGGGCCCGCTTTTCCTATTACGAAGTAGGCCCGATACATTGGATCAAGGCCATCATGGATCAGCACGTATACGTGGATATCATGGATACCATTATGCTAGCATACGCAGAGTATGAAATGCCGCTCGTGTGGGTCTTCCAACAAGATAATGACCGCAAACATACCAGCAAGAAGGCAAACTTCTCGATGATGCGACCGGTTAGACATTTCCGAAAACTTTAATTTCGGATAGATCACATTTTGAGGCCATGGAAATAAGAATATTGAATTTAGCCGAATGACGTTCTTTAAAATCGATACTTGATTTTTAAAAACTATTCCTTTTAACATGGTATTCGGATCTCAGATTGCAAGTTTCAAGTTTTATAGACTTAATACAATTGTCATCTGAAATGTCAGATTTTAATGCAATAAAACTAGCAACTAAAGATATCCGCAGTTACCGCTTTTTTCAAGATAGACATGGCGTGCTGGCCTCGGATTTTAAACACGGAATGACAGAAATTAATAACATTTTCTAGAGAAGAGCTAAAAAGTAGACAATTTTTTTATTTATATATCGAAAATTAACACGATTGTTTGGAATCGGAAGTAAAAGGAGTGAATAAAGGAAAAAAACGATTTTAGATATTGGGCAAACTAAAATCAAATTTTGACGCGAAAAATTGCATCAAAGCTTAAGGCAAAAAAGGAAATACGGTACATTTTTGGTATTTTTAGTAAGGCTCATTAAAATACCTCGTCTCCAAGTTAAGCCTTTAATTAAAACTAAGATTACCGAAAACTAAGGCAAAACCGCTTTGAGTCGGCGATGAGCGAGTTAAATTGACCAACAAATTTATTTTAGAAGGAATGACTATATTTGGGGATGACACTTAGGTTAGGTAGGTATGGTTGGAGATTAGAAACTAATCCCCCCGCTTAGGCCACACTGGGCCCCTTGTTATACCACGTAATCTCTGTACAGATCCTTTTCCCTGGCTCATGGGTTATTGGGTTTCTCGAACCAGTTTGTTCTTTTTAGGAAACATAGGAGCTTGGGAAAGTTTACGCCCTGTATGGTCGCAAAGTTCGGAATTGTGTAGCTTCCTAGGGTTTGAAGACGTTTGAGGTTGTGCGCTGGGCAGAAGCATAGGAGGTGTTCAATGCTTTCCTCTTCGCCTACCTGCTTATAGCTGCGGCAGTAGTCGTGGTTGCTGAGTCCCAGCTTGTGAAGGATCCTGAGGTTAGAATTCTTTTCTAGGGAAGGCCACCAGACGATGTTACCGTAAATAAGAATGGGCCTTACTATTGCAAGTGAACAATTACGGGAGAGAAACCTTACTTCATTCCAATAGCTTTTTTACAAGCGAAGAGTGCTATGTCCGCTTTACGTGTGCGGTCTATGATGTTGTCTATCCAGTTGAGTTTTTTATCAAGAATGACACCTAAGTACTATTCCTGGTTGCTAAGGGTTAGGCGCGTTTGGTGTAGTTTTGGGAGAGTTCGACTTGGTATCTTATACTTCCTTGTGAATAGAACTAGTTCGGTTCGGGGTAAACTCCCAGTCCACATTTCACTGTCCACCTAGAGAGGGTGGATAGGGCTGTTTCTATCAGACTGCAGAGAGTTTCAGCCACGTCGTCCGCGTAGGCTACCACTTTAGTGCCCGCTTCCTCTAAAAGTGATAGTAGTTTGTTGACAACTATAACCCGTAGACGAGGTAAGAGTACACCCCTTGCGGGGTTCCTCTACTGACAGTCCTGGTCGAGTGTGCTGATCCCATAGTGGAGTACACTACTCTGCTGGTAAGCATGGAGTGTATGAGTCCCACCATAGGCCGCTCAATGCCCAGTTCAGTCAGAGCACCAGTGACGTTGGGGTGACGTTGTTGAAGGTGCCTTTTATGTCTAGAAAAGCTGCCAGAGAGTTTTCCTTGTTGCGGAATCCCCTCTCTATACAAGATACTAGGGAGGGGAGGGCGCTATCTGTTGATCTGCCTTTACGGTACGCATGTTGTGCGTTTGAGAGTAGGCTTGGGTTGGTAGTTAGCCTGATGTGGGTGTCAACTAGCCTTTCCAGGGTCTTCAACAAGAAGGAAGAGAGACTTATTGGGTGAAAGTCATTTGGGGTGATGTGGGAGGGTTTGCCGGCCTTCGGTATAAATATTACTTTAACGTCCAGCCACGTGGATGGAATGTGGTTTAGTGCTAGGCAGCAGTGGAAGATGGCTGTCAGCCAAGGGAGGGATGTGTTGTAATTGGGCCGGGACGGGGGATTTGAAGGGCTTAATAGAGTTAATAGCCCACTTGATGCGGTCAGGGTTTGACATATTGGCTATGGAAATGGGTGTCTAGCAGGAGTTCAAGGGTTTCCTGGCTGTTTTCCGTCCAGGTGTATTCTATGCTAATGCAGAAGTTAGCTTATTCTCTTCGTTTCGATATTCTTATTTCCTTTTTGTATAGGCTTAACTTCGTATGGTATATGTTCCAAGAAGCTTCGCTGTTGTTGTACTTAGCTCTAATGAAGTAATTTCTGCACTCGCTTTTAAGATTCGCCAGGTTTGTGTACGAACAAGGCGGCTTGTGCTTTGTTTTGACTGTTCTGCTTGGACAAGCCTTTTTATGGTTTCACTGCAGATGTCAGTGAAAGTATTGAACAGGTTATCTATTTCTTGACTGTTAAGTACTTGCGTCGATGGAGTGTTAAGTTTCTTGAGAGGAGTTTTTTGTAGTAACCAAATTTGGTTAGTCCTAGATCTGTAATGTTCTCGGCGGGAGTACAGTTTAGAGTTATTGAAAATTCTATGTACCGGTCTGAGAATGAGTGCCCGACCCTCACTTTTCACGCTTCTAGCTGGTTAAGCAGGGCTAGGGCAATGTCTAAGACTTCCCTCCTATTTTTAGTGATGAAAGTTGGGTCATTACCTTTGTTGCAAATAAGTAGATTTGATTGAAGGAAATATTCATAGAATAATGCAGATTAATCTGCAGAAACTGCACCATTTTTAAGGCTGGGTACCCTTCGCTTCATCCACTAAGTCCTGGAGTACAGTGCGCCCCGGTCGGGTCGTGCGATGCGTGCACAGCTGTTTCAGGCTTTCGGTGAGCTCTAAGTCAGTTGACACTTACCTTGTATGGTTGGCCTCCTCGTGTTCCATCTCGTCGTCACTCGGGGGCTTGTAGGACGCGCCGGCAGCCAGGTTGTCTGCCGCTAGTTTGTCTGTATCGTAGATGCGGAGTGGCACCTTGTCGAACCCATAGTTCAGCCGGGTTTGCTGCGCTGCGAGGGGTTCTAAACATGCCTGGTTAAGGAGGATCACCACGTTCATGGTGACGCGCTCGGTTTTCTCCACCTTAACCACTTTCCAACCTTCTGTCGGAAGCGTCGGGTTGAACCTTGTCAGGAGGCTAAAAATAGCCCCTGGCTCAGAAGAGAGGCGGCGGCCACACCCTCGCTCTCGGTAGAGACGGGATGTCTGCAGTCTCCGTCAGCTTGGCAGTGATGGCAGCCTTGTAAAGCGCTATCGATATTTCGTAGTCACTAGCTTCACGTTACCCTGGTACCACCCCGCATCTATGCAATCTGGGGGAGGACCTGGATTTTCGTCCAGCACTTTCAACCCCACTGTCGCAAGTCCCCGTCTAACCAGACCCTACTGGTTTCTTGGGATTTTTCCGCCTTCATCGTTCTGGTAGATGACGGCAATGATCTTTTCCTTTACCACGTCCGCAAAGGACATCGACCATGTGCCGCGGTTGGTTGTCTTGACCTTCTTGTTCGCTTGTTGCGCTACTTCCATCGACGTCTCTCGCTTGTTGTTTTTGCTTGTGCTCAGAGGTTTGTATTGTTGAATCCTCTGCAATTACCTAACCAGAAGACCCACATTACCAAACGCTTGAGCTGACTTTCGACACGGGGTCAAAACTGAATAAAAAAATTAAAAAAAGTATAGGTCCTGTCGGAACGAGACAACATTTATTGTATTCGTGATAAAATTAACAAAAAAAAAAAACTTATGAAAGTTACGATTAACCCACTTTTTGCACAATCTAAAGTAAATTTTTTGAAGTGATTATTTTTTTTAATTTGTAATTGATTTTTTTGAAATATTTACTTTTTGATCAACTTTTTAGGTTTAACTAGTAGCTACACTATTGGACATACAGAATTGTTTGGTTTTGTTTGTTTTGGATGGAAATTGCGACCTGCATCTTTCCCGCCGCAAGACATTTGCACACTTGAGGCGCCTCGGCAAAATGCTTGTACCAGGCATAATATAGCATATGTATATTTAATTGAAAAAATTTGAGAAGACTGTTGACATATATAACAATTAAAGCTGAAAGTTTCGTTTCAATCAAACAAATATTTCCTTCCCAAAAAATCGCTGCTAAAGCAAGGTCCCCCGTTAATATGTAGAAGTGTATTGTCAATGGAAGTAACTCCTTTGCAAATGAAATTAAATTTGGGAAATGCACCAGAGATTTTCGCGGAGATTGCAGACTTTGATCTTATCTTTATAAAAACTTAAATAATATTCTTATACGTTTATCGTGCCAATTGCCGATCAATGTGAACAAATTCCAAAACATTTGCTATTTCACAGCATAAATAATTATAGACAAATATTCTTGGCTACCCATGGCCGCACCGGTTTATAAAATCCTCGCTCCCGCAAGTGATATTATTGAAAACACAATACATCCTATGTTCTATTTCGGAGAGAAGGCAGCTGAGGCCAGGAAATAAATCTATAAGTCGGATAGGTTGAATAAGGCGAGGAAAAGCAGTCGAAGCCACACTTTGTAGGACGTATTCCAAAGATCTTTTGACACCTCAGATCCGATATCATCGTTAAGTCTAGCTAATCGTATAAAAGTACAACATCGACGGCGTCTTCCAAAGGAAAAATTAGAATTGCTCGATAGTCTCTTAAGAAGCTCTGATACCATTCTAATATGGAACTTGACACCGAAGAAGATGTTTCAATACCATAATTATTTATATTTTACCTTTCAGGACTTTTAAATACTAGTTTTCTCAAAATATGTTCGTTATTTCATTATAAACAAACAAAATATCTGGACATTACGTTTGGTTTTCAAGTTAAATTTTTCCTTATCTATTTATACCCGTTACTCGTAAAGTATAAGGGTATACTAGATTCGTCGGAAAGTATAAAACAGGTAAACAGCCGTTTCCGACCCCTTAAAGTGATCAGGATCACTTGCCGAGTCTATCTAGCCATGTCCGTCTTTCCATCTGTCCGCATGAACGCTGAGATCTCGGAAACTATAAGAGCTAGAGTGTTGGGACTTGGCATGCAGATTCTTGGGCTTCTTGCGCAGAGCAAGTTTGTTTCGGCAGAGTGTCACGCCCATAACCATAACACAAAAACCCATCCAGCGCCCCCATTTTTATACCCGTTACTCGTAGAGTAAAAGGGTATACTAGATTCGTCGGAAAGTATGTAACAGGCAGAAGGAAGCGTTTCCGACCCCATAAAGTATATATATTCTTGATCAGGATCACTAGCCGAGTCGATCTAGCCATGTCCGTCTGTCCGTCTGTCTGTCCGGATGAACGCTGAGATCTCGGAAACTATGGGAGCTAGGCTATTGAGATTTGGCGTGCAGATTCCTGAGCTTCTTACGCAGCGCAAGTTTGTTTCAGTACAGTGCCACGCCCACTCTAACGCCCAAAATCCGCCCAAAACTGTGGCTCCAACAGTTTTGATGCTAGAATAAAAATTTTAACTGAAATGTAATGTTCTTATCAATACCTATCGATTGACCCAAAAAAAAGTTTGCCACGCCCACCCTAACGCCCATAAACCGCCCACAAACTTCAAAAAATCGTAAATATGAACGTGGATATCTCGGAAACTATCAAAGATAGAGAATTGGGATTTCAGATTTAGATTCCGTAGCCTTATACGCAGCGCAAGTTTGTCACGCGAATATGCCACGCCCACTCTAACGCCCACAAACCGCGAAAACCTGTGATGCCCACAATTTTTATGCTGAATAAAAAATTTTAACTGAAATGTATTGGTCTCGTCAATACCTATCGATTGGTCCAAAAAAAAATTTGCCACGCCCACTCTAACGCCCAAAACGCTTAAATCTGTATACCGCCGGTAGGTGGCGCATTTTAATCTCGCTTTGCTACTTGCATATCTCTATTTAGCTGAGTAACGGGTATCTGATAGTCGAGGTACTCGACTATAGCGTTCTTCCTTGTTTAATATTTTTTTGTTCTTCTTATCAATACCTAACTACACGCCAAAAATTATTGAACTCGGTCACTAAAAAGTTATAACCAAATAATAATCAATATTTTGCAATTTAATCGAGATTGGTCGAGAATGCAGAAATCAATCTGTTTTCACTAATATGTTTTAGTGAAAATAACAGAGTTGCTTAAGCATATCTCCATACCTCTCGTACAGTCTAACAGTCTAACAGTCGAGGTCATTGACAATAGTTTTATTCTTTTTTTAATGACAACAATGTAATTCCTGCCTTGCCAAGGCTTATTTGTCAATACGTTTTCATTTGTTTATTATAAACCCAAATATTTAGTTTGGTTTTGAAGTTATTAATTTCGGACACAAAAATACGTTATCCAGCCTATAAGAAATCTATAGTAAGCATAGCTCGCAAATAACTGTTGGCCATTTTTTCCTTTACCCTCCGTTTCGTTTTGGTTTTCTGTTTACGTTGTGCGACGCTCTCTTCCTAAATATCGCACAATTAGAGATACAAGTGACGCTTGCACAGAGAGGCTTACTAAAAGACCGATCACTGTAAAAGTCAACGCAACATGTGCAAGAATAGGCCAAGCATAAAAAAACGGGCAAAAAATTCTCGTCAGTTGAGAGCAAACAAATTTTAATATGATCAATTGCTCAAATTCTGAGTGAAAAAACTAATTTTGCAAACGCACGTATCGGCCGACAGTTATTTGCGAGCTGTGATAATACGTGTTCTCATCGAAACTTGGCCGCTATACCGGTCCGCCAGTGACACTTCATATTTTTAGAATTCCAAACTTTTCATTGCAGGCGATCTGGCTTAGGTACGAAACTATATCGCTGGACCAAAGTAAATCACCGGTCAAATTTGAGTTCAGACAGGACCGACCTGGTATGCCGTACGGTTGGAAGATAAGTTATAATCAACATCGATGCAGTACCAGTCCAAACCTCATGGAGTAAAGACGTGCTATCAGCAGAACTCCGCGAGTACCAGCAGTAACAAATACAAAATTCTAACAATTTTTGTAAACACAAACAAGTGCTCAAAGAAAATTTCAAAAAAACCCAATAACAAAAATCACATCGCAACCCTTACAAACGCGCACAAGTGCCTTGTGCAGCGGGAGGTAGTCCAGGCACAACAACAATGCATCGACCACCGGACTTAGACTTCCCCCCTCTGTCTACAAGAACAGCACTATTCGAACCGAAATTTCTCACGATCACCAGAACGGACAATGAGACATTTGAAAAAGTATCACCATTCGTGATTAAAAAGGTCATTGACTTCACCTGCGGTGGCGAAGTGGAGTCTTGTAACAAGAATAGAAACGGAACCTTATTAGTTAAAACCAAAGGCGCAAACCAGGCATATAGATTACTAAAGCTAACGCAATTCCACAACTTCACTGTTTCCGTAACGGACCATGAAACTCTAAATTTCTCAAAAGGAGTATTCTACTCTAATGAACTTCGCAACATAGATGAATTGGATTTACTAAACGAGCTTAAGTCGCAAAAGGTAATCAACATTGAAAAAATACGTATCATGAAGAACAATATTCGACAAGAATCAGGACTCATAACCGTCACTTTTGGATCAACAACTCTACCCGAAACCTTGATGATAGGATACGAGAGAGTTAGAGTTCGACCACATATTCCACACCCACTGAAATGCCGTAACTGCCTGAAGTTTGGACACCCGACCAAATTCTGCAGAAGCCCCAAAACCTGCTCCAACTGTTCCGCAGAAGCACTCACCACAGAGGACACCGAATGCGACAAACCTAAGTTTTGCATAAACTGCAAGTATGACATAAACAACCAGTTCAATCACAGCCCACTAGATAAAACATGCCCCGCCTTTATAAAACAAAAAGAAATAACAACAATAAAAACCCTACAAAAAGTTGACCACAAAACCGCCCCAAGAATATATAATATGCGCCACATCCATCAATCTACTCCGTACTCCAAGATAACGTCCACCAATCAACCTACGACCACTGTAAGCGAAGCCCAAAAGACTGCCAGCACCCAAGCACCTACCAGCACAAGCACCAACCGTCAGTTAAGGTCATACACCGACATCATGGATCACCAACCCACCACTTCGTCCAAACGCACCGTCATTGAAGAAATGGAGACTGAGATTTCATCAGATTCCACTACGACCCTCCCAAAAAAGAAGATGACTGAATCCGACCGTAAGCTTAGAAGCCAAAATAATAATAAGCCAAAGATAAATCAGACAAATCAAAGCCTATAAATACCAACGAATTAAGTAGACTAGCCAATCACAACAGCTCTGAGGAAGAACTTTAAGTAGATATATAAAAAAAAGACTATTTAAATAATCACCATGGCATTAATCCTGCAATGGAACTGTAACGGCTACATAAACAATTACGACCAACTACAATTATTACTTAAATGTTATAACCCAAAAGCCATCTGCCTGCAAGAAACCCATTTACATTCCCTTAATAACATTCCCATCCCTATCAACTTCACTTTCATACATAAAAACACATCAAACAACTCCCACGGTGGAGTAGGAATTCTAATCCACAACTCAATTCAGAACGAAGAAGTTAATCTTAACAACGATTTCGAATGTGTAGGAGTTATTATTCACTCCAAACAAAAGCTTCGTCTCATATCGACTTACATTGCCCCAAACAAGAATTTTGAACTACGAAATTTGGAAAATATGTATGGTAATCCCAATGAAAATACCATCATTGCAGGTGACTTCAACAGCTGGCACCAAAGCTGGGGATCGCCTAACAATAATAGAAAGGGATGTACGATTTTTAAATACATTTCACAATCTACCCTAATTACCCTAAACGATGGCTCCCCAACCCATTTCTCAACTCACCATACAATGACACATGTGGACCTAACAATAATTACCCCGAACCTCGCCACTCAGACCAAATGGAAAACCGATCATGAACTCTTCGGTAGTGATCATTTTCCCATCCATATTAATCTTTTTGATAATGAAAATTCCAGTAAAAGCTAAAAGATCCCCAGATACAAACTTGAAACCGCAAACTGGCCCCTCTTCACATCACTCACAGATATTTTTCACAACAAAAGGCCACCAAGCAGCCAAATAAATCAAGAAGCCGCCAACATTATAAAAATAACCCATCAAAGCGCAAGTACAGCAATCCCGCAATCAAACCCAGCACTTAATAAAAAGAAAACCGTCCCTTGGTGGAACACATCCCTCGAACAACTTAGAACCAATAAAAACCAATCGTGGTACTTGCTAAGAAGAAGTATATCTCTCGAAAACATCATACAGTTCAAGAAAAACAAGGCTTTGTTTAGAAGAAAACTGAAACAAGCAAAACCCAGCTCTCTGCAAAAGTTTACTACAGAAATAAACCCCAATTCAAGTCACTCAAAAATCTGGGCAAACATCAATACATTCTGCGGAAGAAAAACCAGAAATGATATACACTGCTTAACATCCCCCTCAGATCCATCCATAAACATTATAAATTCAGAATCCATAGCCCAAGTCATCGTCACTCACTGGTCAGAATCGTCATCGGACTCTAAATTTACCGATTTATTCCAAACTAATAAGAACAGAGTCTACTCAATGAATTTATCCCACAATCCATCACCGGAAGCAATTTCAATAGAATCTAAAATCACATTGATTGAGTTCAAAGCAGCTCTAAAAAGTCTCAATGGAAAGACACCCGATCTTGATCGCATATCATACCCAATGCTTAAAAACTTCAGTCAGCCATAAACAAGCCGGTTAATAAATTTATACAACAAAATCCTAGACAGCCACATCCCTCAGCAATTTAAAAACAGTATTGTAATACCGATCCATAAACCCAATACTCCCAAAACATCTGTAACCTCGTATCGTCCCATATCGCTCAACCCTTGTCTTTCGAAGGTGCTAGACAAAATCATAGCAAACCGACTCTGGTGGCTTGCAATAAACTGCAAACTCCTCGATAGTCGACAGCTCAGTTTTCGAAAGGGCATGTCCGTATCTGAATGCCTAACTCTGCTAGACTACCGGACTACCGCAGCCCTATCAACCAGAAGCCACATTTCAATTATTAGTCTCGACTTCGAAAAAGCTTACGACAAAATAGGAATTCACGCAATAATAGACGAGTTACAGGGATGGAAAATCGGACCAAAATTGTTGAATTACGTAAAGAACTTCCTAACCAATCGCAAGATAAAAGTCAAGGTGAGCAACTCTTTTTCTGAAGACAGACCACTGTACAATGGGATCCCTCAAGGCTCACCACTGTCCGTAATTCTCCGCACCATTGAAGTCCATAGGGGATTCAAATTCTTTTCCTATGCAGACGACTTCACTATACTGAAGAAAATTCATAAAAATGTAAACACAATGTCTATAAACAGCCTATTCACAGACATATTAAGCTGGTGTGACTATTCAGGAGCGAAACTCTCTGTGCAAAAATGCAAACATCTGCATATCTGCCGGAAACATAGGTGTAATTTTACAATCACATCACAAGCATACCCTATTAACCAAGCTAATTCCCTTAAAATCCTTGGCCTTACCATATCAAGTAGGTACAGGTGGAAAGATCACATAGACACTCTGGCAGTAGAACTATCAAAAAGACTCAACATAATTAAATGGTTAGGCAATCGTAGATACAACTGCGACACCAGATCTTTTATAAATACAATAAACGCTCTCTTAATGTCCAAGATTGACTACTGTCTCCCATTTTATGGGAATTGCCCTCTCTCTTGTCTAAGAAAACTCAAAACTATCTACCATGCAGCTTTAAGACTTGCTTTTGGAGCACCACGCACAACTCCAATCAATAACCTTCTTATTGAATCCGATATTACACCTATCGAGATTAGAATTGAGCTGACCACTGCGCGGATTTGTAAGGTTTTCTCATTCGCCAAAAATACGCCACTTCAAACCGTCCTTCAAAAGATAAAGAACGCCAAAAGAACACCCAGAATCCCTTCAATCCTACATAAAGCGTCAGAATTCGTTCTCGAAAATGGAATAAACAGCACTTCAGTTAAATTAAGGAAACAGAAACACCCACCATGGTCCTTCTCAGAAGATAAAATAGACACTACATTACACAACTAAATCGAATACTCCTGCAACTGTTTTCCAAACAAAATTCCTCTTCCTTAAAGAACTCTACAATAACTACGCATTCATATACACAGATGGATCCAAGTCTGGACACGGAGTATCTTATAGCATCACTACGGACACACGCATCATTAAAGCAGCACTCCTACCAGCACATAGCTCTATCTTCACGGCAGAAGTGGCAGCTATTTATGCAGCGTGCGATTACGCTGTATCACAAAAGAAGAGATTCGTCATTTGCTCGGACTCACTATCGTCACTGCAATCAGTAGCCAACATAAGCAACCAATCCTTCTACACCGCTCGAATCAGAGATATTCTCAACAGCCATCAGTCGTACATAAAATTATTGTGGATCCCAGGACACACAAACATAACTGGAAACGACACAGCTGCCAAGGAAGCTCACTTATTTCCACACCTCTACGAAAACAATTACAACTACAAGGACACACAATTATTTATCAAACAGAAATTCAAAAAACAATTCGCATCTCTATGGGAAAATACTTCAGACCACTATAAACTTATAAGCCCCAACAAACTATCTCTAAAAAATTACAACATTAAAGCAAACGATATTAATCGCCAAGACTTGGTTAAGTTTTCAAGACTAAGGCTGGGACACTCCAAGCTCACGCACGAACACATGATAAACAAACAAGCAGCACCGCAATGTGAGCGCTGCAACACATCAATTACCATCAAGCACATTCTCCTAGAATGTCCTCTCTTTCTATCGGAAAGAAACAAATTCCTACCCTCAAACCCGTCAGAACTCCTTACCCCCAACACCCCCAATTTCATAGCTTCCATGAATTTCTTAAAGGCAATAAAATTATACCATGTAATTTAAAACCTAGACATAGTCTATATGTAAAAATGTAAATTATATATAACAAACGTAGCTTAAGGCCACAGTAGCTATAACTACAATGAAAAGCATAGGCTATAGGTAATTTCTCAATTGCCTTTTAGTCTGAGAATAAATAAATAAATAAATAATCAACATCGATGACTTTTACCCCTATCCAATCAGTCTGCCTTAGACGAAGATCGAACGGAACCGCACAAACGAAATACAAAACTGGCGCAGAAAAACACTTGATAAAGAAGCCTTACGAGGAATTCAGTTTCAATCGGAATTACCAGTTGTTCGCAGGTCATGTCGAAATACGAAGTTTACAGAATTCCTCATCTGGGTACTAAAAGTTATTATATATCTACCGCAAAACAAGTTGGCAGTCTCTGATCCTGACATTGGGCTGTAACTCCCAATTGCGTTTACTTGTGTATGCTGATAACCCCGTTAAGTTTCCCAGTCATTACACGACACTCAGTAGCAGAGAATTCACCTAATTATGTACATAACTGGAATTTAGGAAATGCTTTCGGCTATTTTCGTCAGTACTCTTGAATGGTCGTGTTTAATTTGTAGATATAGTTACATGAATATTCACGAATAGCGATTGCGGTTAAAAGTACAAATAAATAAAGGCTTTTATAATAGCTTTTTAAGATACATAATAAAAAATTTATCCCGCATAAATACTGTGGAGTGGAAATGTAGTTTATGTAAACATTCTACACAGTCACAATTCATCTACTATAATTTTTGCATTCGTTTTGCTCATTTTCCATCGTCCAATAATGATCAAGGATGTCTTCGCTTGTGAAGCGAACGTTTGGATCTGACTGCAGCATATTGGCGATCAAATCACGTACGCCGTCACCTACATCGGACCAGTATGGATCTGGAAACTCGTAAATGCCCGATATAATGGCGTCAAAGAGTGGTTCCTGTTGATTGTCGGGCGCCACAAACGGTGGAAACCCGCACAGTAGTATGTACAAAATGATCCCAGCGGCCCACACGTCGATCTTTTGGATGCAAAAACGGGAATATTTAACTTACTTTATGACGATTTAGTTTAGTTTCTCACCTTTAAGCCATATCCGACTTCTAACAATATCTCTGGCGCGACATAGGTGGGGGTACCACAAACGGCAAAAAGAAGATCGTTTACCTCGCATGCTAATCCAAAATCAGCGAGTTTTAGTTCAAGGACGTTTCCATGTTCATCTAGTTCTACCTGTAATGTGAATGGTTTTAATCATTATCTGTATAACAGATGATTAATACAAATTACAAGGCTCCTACCAGGAGGTTCTCAGGCTTAATATCTCTGTGCACAATGCCCATTGAATGCAGGTATGACATGGCTGACGCCAAATGCCTTATCATAATTCGCGATTGACTTTCTGAGAAACGAGTGGCCTGAGTTATTGCATCGAACAGATCGCCACCTAGAATAATAAAACTACTTGTTTTAGCTGGTAGAAACTGTACAGCAATCAACGCTTACCACTTACATACTCCAGTACAAGATACATATTTGAATGTTTGTCCACATTCATTATAAGTGATATTATATTCGGATGATCCAACTTTTTCATGACTCGTACTTCAGCATCAATGTAGTGCTCCTTGCCCTTGCATTTGTTTTTATCAATTATTTTCAAGGCATATAAATTTCCCGTTTGACGGTGCATGATCTTTAGGACAATGGCAAAGTTCCCATCGCCGATAATTTGTCCCAACGTGTAACTGTCCCTTATATCTACTGGCAAATCATCGAGCTCTATGCCAGGGTTTTTAAGTAAAGCAGCCTCTCTTTGCTCATCGGGCGCGGGAGCTGCTTTAAATTCCTCCGAATCCACCAACGGGGGATAAGCCTTTTTGCTCTTGATAGGCATCTTGGGCTTGGGTCCCTTGTAGGTGGTCCCTGCCGTCCGCAGGGTCTTGCGTATGACATTAATAGCACGCTGCTCCTCCGCTTCCAACTTAAAATCCTCCGCAGTGTTGATTCTCTCTGTCCCATATGCAAAGAAAATATCATCCGGTCCAAAAAAATCAGCGAGTTGAACCACCGATATACCTGAAAGGGTAAATACCTTTCTAACATATCCCGTATCTAGGCGAACCACTTGGGTAATGGCGGTCAGAACGTGTTCGAAGCTTGGACTGTTACGCTTGTTCAACAACAAACGCATAATGTGGCGGGGCTTAGTACCATTACGTATCAGCGTAACTATACGAGGATGAACCACAGTGTCACGGTTGATAAGACGGGACGCGTTCAACGGAATCCTATTGTCCGGTCCTCCGCCACATACTGTAATTGGTCCATTGCTAATTGCTAATGATCCATTTTTTAAGGGAGAGGCGGGTCTATAATTTTTCGCCAATCGCTGATTATTTGATCGACTGTTGTTGGACAACGTCAAATTAACCAAAGGCTGGGAGCCAGTGTTGTATTCCACCTTCTTAAATTGCTCGTTATTGCAGGAACAAACGTAACTCTGACCGTCCTCCAACTCATCGAGAGTGTTTATCTAAAAAAGCAAAAGCATGAGACTATATGAGTGTAAAGGCAACACCGAGGAGTACGCACCTTTTTCCCACACATGCTGTATATTGTGCGAACAGCCCCAGGTATCTTTACACTCTCCTCAAGCAACCGGGTTAAGTCTTCATAAAGACTCTCGAAGGATCGGTACCGTTCATTGGAGACAGGTATTGTTATGCCGGAATAGAAACGATCCCCATTGCGGAAGAATTTGATACGATGCGCTTTGCGTGCCGGAGTTCGGCTGCTCGAGATACGCTTCTTAATTTGGACGACGGCGGGTGCAACTGTCAAGGATGCCATCGCACTAGCAGAGCTCATCGTAACACCACTTTCCATTGTTTTGGTTCCGGGCGTGGCTGACGTGGTTGAGGAGTCGCCACTTAACGAGCCATTCCTTTTTCCCACACTTTTATTGCCTGTTAAAGAACCGTGCCAGTTCTTAAGTTCATTATACTCCTTTTCCAGCTCACAGGTTGAACTATGGTTCAGGCGTTCAATGATAGTAGCCTCGGAGACAGCATTGTTGGAAATATTCTTCTTTGATGTGACCTTGGGCGAGGCAGGTGCAGATGTCGAAGCTTTGAGGGAGGAAAGCTCCGTGACAGTGCAATGTAGGCTGTTCACCGTCACTGTATGGACTTCCATACTGAAGAAAAACGGAAAAGAAGTTAAATACTCAATAGAGCTTGGTCAGATAAAGCAATGTACTGCTCTCTCTTCTTTTTGTATGATCTCTGGACTGCGTGTTAAAGGCATTGTTAAATAATTAAAGAAATAAAAAAAGTATAAAATCCAACTAAAATAAAAATTTAATCAAAGTGTTGGTAAATAGTATCAAAATTACTTGGGCCATGCTACAATTATTTTAGTTAATTAGAAGAACACAAAAAATGGATTTTAGTTTTATATAGATCTCTTTAGTAGTAATATAGCACGTCAGAGTTTTATACATTAAAAAATCAAAACTTCAAGATGAAGCAGGAATAAAACTGAACACAACAAAAACAATCTAGCTAGGTCCGATAGATATTTCGAAACTAAAAGTCTTCAATAGCTATATAACTAGAATGATATTACCGTCTATCCAAATTAACAAAGATGTTGGCTTTCTCTGAGTCAAGACACACTATGTTACGAACTTCCCATTTATCTGTATTGTTTTTGTTGTTATAGCAACTGGTAGAAGTCCACCCAACCTTGACCATTTTTTGCGGGCTTACAATAACACATATATTTATATTTAATGGTCCTTCAATTCAAGGTCGCCTTCTTGCTAATACCCTACAACATTTCCGTTCGACATGACTCTTTTTGTAATAAGTTAGCAGTTGTACATTTTAAATCTGTACATTTTATTCATAATATGATCAGTACAAACAAGTGGCCCTACGACACCAAGCAATGCTTGTTACGCGCGAAACCCTTCACCGTTTTGGGCGAGTAAACAAAATCGCGGACAAAGAAAAAGACAATATTCGATCTATTGTTAGAAAATTAAAAATACGGGTCAAAATACGAGTAGACAAGATACATAAAGTAAAACTAATTAGTTACTAGGTAGGATAGTATTATTGATTTAAAGATAGGAAGTGAGGCGGTAGTAGATATAAGGTGATATAGTCGATTACATTCATTGCAAAGTATATGCATTGCATAATTAGAGATACAGTGAGATATACTAAAGGAATTGTTTCTAGTGAATCTATTTGGCGTATTAAAATGTAAGTAACTGGGGACTCTCCACATCACCATGAATAAGATTCCTAATAAACGTAATACCAAGCATAGTTCCACGGTTAGCTAATGATGGTAAGTAGGATGGTAGTATTAGGCTAGTATCCCAGTTGAGTCTCCGTAAGGCAAATATTAAGAAGTGTTTTTGCACAGACTCAATCCGGTCTGTATGCACCCCTTGTTGGGGACTCCCAGCAGAAGCTCAGTACTCAAGAATTGGTCGAACTAATGAAATAAACAATCTCTTTGCGACATAGGGATCATCGAATTCCTTCGACCTTTTGATAAATGCAAGCACGCCCCTGGCTTTACTTACCATAGGAGTAATGTGATCAGAAAATTTAAGTTTGGGATCCATATAGACTCCAAGGTCGTCAGCATGCGTTATCCTATCTAACACACAACCACTCAAAGTATTAGTTTAACAGTGAGGGCTGACACGAAAAAAGGTCATTAGTTTACACTTGGAACCATTTAAATTTAATTCATTGTCCATGCACCATGTTATAAATACATTGAGATCAGATTGCAACGCTCAACTTTGTGCGGGGTCAATATTTTGCAGGCACAACTTCACGTCATCTGCGTACATAAGTACACGTGACTTCGTTAAGACTAATGGAAGGTCATTTATAAATAAATCAAACCGTGTTGACAAGAGGAAAGAAGAGACCTACAACTGTGTTGTAAATGGGGTGTTATAATGTTCTTCTTTTTTATGAAGCGGGATAACAAACGACTCCTTCCATTTGTGTGGGAAATCGGACGTTTCTAAAGACAAAGTAAAAAGTTTGTGCAATGGTCTGCACAAAGTCTCAGCGCAATACCTAAGCACACATCCAGGGACTCCGTCAGGACCCGGAGAGTAGACTGGTTTGACCCTTTGCAAATCTAAAAGAAGTGAGCTTTCACTTATAACAGGGCGAAAAATAAAGTTTGGTTTAGGCATGTCACATCAAGTCCTCCAGATCAGTCTCACCTGGAGGACTTGATGTTAAATAGGTAAACCACCTGTGCAAAAAGATCTGATCAGTGTTTGCTTCCGAATTTTCACATTTAAGTGATGATGGGTAACTAGAAGATTTAGGCTTTGTGTAACAAAATTATAAAAATGTTTTGGATCCAGTGTAAACTAGGTCTTGCAACAAGCCTAATAGTTTTTATAACACTGGGCGTTAAAATCAGACCAAGCACTTAAGTATCGGGAAAAGTCAGCTTGTTAAGCTCTTAATTTTATGTAGAGTCTAGACTT
Source organism: Drosophila suzukii (assembly GCF_043229965.1). Taxonomy (NCBI): domain Eukaryota; kingdom Metazoa; phylum Arthropoda; class Insecta; order Diptera; family Drosophilidae; genus Drosophila; species Drosophila suzukii. The sequence goes on along the minus strand of NW_027255909.1, from coordinate 171,630 downwards.
TACATTTTTAAGTCGTGCCAGCTCTTTGTTAAACCACGGGGGTTGGTTTGAAATTTTAGGATAATACGTATGAACGCATGTATCAAAAACTTCGTTTAATACGTTATAAAATATATTAACCGCTTCATTTATATTAGTACATAAGTACAGATTGGACCAATCCGAGCAAGCTATAAGGCTATTAATGAGTACAAAGTTCGCTCTACGAAAGCACGGGATGCGTTTAGCTGACTTTTCAGATAGTTCATACACTTTAGTACAAGTGTCAATAGTCAGCTCTAGCGTTGGGTGATATGGGTCTTCTGGTAAAGTAATTTCAGAGGTTCTAGCTATGCAGACACAATCTGGACTGGAAACAAAGCATAGATAAAACATGATTTACTTGAGACAATGAAATATCAAGCAAACCGTCAAGAAAATCATGCTGCGTTGAAGGTAACAATATATTTGAGGTTTCGACTGTGGACCATGTCGCCTTGGTATATTAAAGTCACCTAAAACTATTAACTGATCCCTATCTGATAGTTTACTTGAAATAAACTGGATAGCGGACAAACTATTCGCATATATTGGGAATTCAGATGACGGCGGAATATATGAACATGTTATGTATATAGAAATACCCGGAAGGGATAGTTTTAGTTTTTTTCAATGTCATTTATTTCGTCGGACGTTATTACTTCAGACGTTAATTTGGAGTCAACTGCAATTAAAACTCCACCTCCACGTCGGGACGGACGATCAAGCCTGTAAGTTGTGTACTTACTTGCAAAAATTTCGGAACTTAGAATTTCCGGTTTTAACTAGGTTTCTGTAAACACAATAACATGGGAAGATAAGGAAAAACTATCAGTATACAATTTAATCAACTTATTTTGTAAACTTCTTGTATTCTGATAGGAACGCTTGTAGGGGTGTGAAATTATTAGGAAAAGATTCTTGTATTTTTTTAAAATATAAAAGAGCGCTACTGGTTCCGCAACCTGGTGGCAACCACACATCCTAGAAAATACTAAACGATAATTTCGTATTTTCTAACACTGCTTGTCAGAGGGCTTGCACCCGCCATTTGCGTTTTTTCGTTCTCTTATTTCTGATCTTTCGGCCAAAGCACACGCGTTTTAAATCAAATCGAATTTTGCAAAGAAGTGCTAAGTCCACGTGTGTATATATATATGCACCATATCGGGCTTAATAACCGCCCAACAAGACAAAAGACTAATAAGTAAACCACCACAAAGCTATTTCCAAACGCCCAAAGTGGCTGGCGTAATTTAGCTGGCACCGATCGCAACATCCAACTTATAGTTGAAAAACTAATTAGGTGAGCATAGGGAATTTAATATTTTTCAATAATTGTGTACTAATGGATAAACGAAAGTAGGAGTGCGCAGCGCTATTTGATCAAATCGCCTGGTGCTCGTTTTGGCCCACTCTGGCTGCCAACACGTGGAGCGGGACTACTCGAGCCGAGCCACATACAGTTTACCAGTGCAAATTTAAGTTTCGAGCCAAGCTTTCCAACCGTTGTAAGACGAAGGAAAACTTAAGGTAAATAAAAGTAAACCCAGCCTTGACCAGTTAGTTTTTATGTTTGCCTTTCCTAGATTGATACACGTGTTGTTCGCCATATTCTCCTGACCAGTTGCGAGTAACCTAACCCCGGACTGATGGTTAGCCATCGACACGTCCAACACGAGCGTATCACGGATAAGCAGACACCCGGGACTCTTGTTCTAGCTGTTGAATCTGCCGCCTCGCAGCTAAGGATTCACTCCCGATCTCGGCAGCCGATCTGACTGTTGCATCGCTTTTGTAGTTTTTAGAATAGATTTAAATTTTATAGAAATTAAGCTTATTACACGGGTACAGTATGTATATTTGGACTTAGATTGACTGTTAACTAATAATACTTTGTAGTTCACTCAGCATACACACATCCTCGTTTACACACACCGTCCACAGGCCTGTCGACTGCACTGGAAACAGATTTAAAGTATTCATGTTGTAAGTACGGCATAGCCGACCGTCTGTTAACATCAATCTGAGCCAAGTAATATAACTATTGAATAACTATAGATTCAAGTTTCGACACCCGTGCTATTTTGTTGAAGACTACCTTTTTTCTTTTTAAAACTTAATTGTTAACGTAAATTTTTGAATGAAGAACATAAATGAAGTCATTTATACCCATTATATGGTTAATCTGCCATGGGCAAGCTAACGTTAAGAAAATCATAAGCAGCCGCCATGGGCAACTTATCTTTAATTGAATTTTGGTACGTATTTGAGAATGAAGTATAAAATGAAGTGAATTTGTTTGCGAATTGGGACACCTGAAGTAACTGTGCATCAGTAATAAGGGCATTGACCACATACGCAAAGCGAGCCTATGCAAGGTTGGGTGGGTTTTTTGAAGAGGAATTAAAGGACATCTGCCATTCCTCACACTTAGTATAAAATTAGATTCTTTGAGCTTTGGTTTAGTTATTCAATACCCTACTCTGTCTACTATTTAAGTTTATGTGACGGCGCGGTTCTCTAGGTAGCAAAACCCCACTCCCATTTTCCCTGAGCACAGCCGACACTGTAGGCAGAGTACGCTGCCAGATAGCCGCACACATTGCCGTGTTCGTTAAATATTCTTTGGCGCCCAACGTGGGGCGATCGGAAATCAGGAAAATACCGTATCTTGAGAAGATAACAGAGTTAATTTTTCGTGTCGCTACCCAATGCAATATTCTAAAGTAAAATCCAATTTCTTTTGTATAGTTTCCTAATTTGAGCCTTAATGTGATACTTTGGAATTCAGACATCGCGCGTTCTTGCAGGTGCTGAACCTAGATTATGTTATCGCTCAATCCTAATTCCCATATCAAAAATAAATGAATTGCTTCGGAATGTGAGATTTGGGGAAAAGCTCGAATTCGCACCAAACAACATTATTCTTTTATTAATCACATTCGATACACCTAAGAAAAGTCGTTAGAGATTTACTTTGTTGGAAATTTCTAGCAAGTACTCATGATTATATTTTTAGAGATCAAACATTAAGTTATTACTGCTTTGAGATTTGTTTAGCTGAATAGTTTTTGGAAAGACACTCAGCAGTAGTGCACTTGCTTCCTAATATTAAAAGTCTTTTGCTCAACAGAAACCCTAATTTTATATTAATATTCATTTGATGCACGGTAACTAAAGGATAGTCCCAATTTTAAATCAGAGTTTTTTATATTTACAATATTTGAGAAATTATTATAATACTACAACATGTCAGTTCAGCCTATTCGAGACGAGGTTGCAGTCGAGTTATTTGCAATGATACTATGGTAATAGATACTGAACTTGCAGAAACCCCTTGTAGACATAAATTTCACAGAACATGCGTGGTACTGTGGTTAGGAACTAATGAAACTTGTCCGCCTTGTCGAAGTGCTTGTACCCTGGTACAACTGATAACCTTTCCTGCTGCTCAACCGAATAGGTCTACTAATGATACTCACCGTTAACCGAACTAGACCAAACACAAGAGCGAATTCCCATCAGAACTCAACGAATCAGAGAGCACACTCTAGCTTGAGAAGCCAAAACACAACACATAGATCAACTGAACGTTCTATCATTTCCGAAACTCGAGTACAGCAGTTAATCACAGACTCCTTAGAAACCTTTCGCGTTAGCATGGTTGCAGCAGTAGCGGATGAGATCAGTAATACGATGCGAAACTTTCAGTTGGCTAATAATTCCCAAAATCTGCGAAAAATATCCCTGTAGAAAATCCTGGTAACTTAAATCGATCCAATGCAAGCAGAGTTGATAGTAATCAAGGCTCTTGTATACGATTGCCTTCAGGTGATCCTTTGACACAAGCCGTATATCGTCCTGACAAAGTTTCAAGCGTTATTTCTAATTGGAATGTGAAATTTACTGGCATGGCAAATGACATGCCTGTTGAAGACTTCATCTATAGGATAAATAGTTTGACTATACAATGTCTAAACGCAAACTGGAATTTGCTATACCAATTTGCCAACGTACTATTTTCCGGACCAGCTTTACAATTTTACTGGCGTTTCCAGAGAACTTCAAGTGAACCGAATTGGTTTCACCTGTGTACAAGTCTCCGTGAACGGTATAGAGAACAGCGCACTGACGAAGAGATTAAAGACTCTCTTCGACATAGGAAGCAGAAAAGCGGAGAAAATTTTGACGATTTTCTAGATGCTATCCTAACGATTGCAGATGCTTTCCGTGAGCCTATGTCCGACAGTGAACTAGTTACTAACGTTAAAAAGAACCTTAAACCTGAATTACGACTAGAATTATTACATGTTTTGACCCCAAACATTGCCTCCTTAAGAGCAGAGTGCCACAAACACGAACGATTTCTCATTAGCATGGCAGGTAGATCGGCAACCCGGCCTCCTCCAAACCGGCGATTTGTAAATGAGCTAGTGCAGGTTGAAGAGAATTATCAAACATTGAACGACGTAGAAATAAATGCGATGCGCAATGCTGAGCGTTATAAATGTTGGAATTGTGAGGAAACCGGACACAGATATCATGATTGCCTCAAAGCCAGACGCATATTTTGCTATGGGTGTGGTCGTCTTGACACTTATAAGCCTAGTTGCTTGAAATGTAATCCCCCGTCGGAAAACTCGTAAGAGGATGTCCATCAATTCTGACTGGTGGATATCCTGTTTCAAACTCAGCATCAATAGTAGGTATTAATCATCTTCCATCTTCTATTTTAAGTAACTCTCAACCTGACTCGACAACATATAACCCAGAATTAGACAAACCCAACAGTATGTTAATTAAAAACACTACAGAGCCCTCACGAAACTTTAAAATTATCCCCTACCATGAAAGAGTACGTAACTATTATCAACGCAGAGCAGAAATATTTACACTACGAATTAATTCCGCCAACAAATCTCGATCGGCTAATCGAATGTGTTCATTTTGGAAACAGCAGCGAAAAATGAAGAAATATGTCGTATCCTCTATTGTTAGGCAGGACAATGACAACCGTCCTTACATAGCTTTGGAATTATTTAACAAAACCTTCTTGGCCTTGCTTGATAGTGGAGCTAACAAATGCGTAGTAGGTGGTAAATTGGCTAAGCTTATTCCTACAGATCATCCAGGGTTAAGGAAGTTAAAATGTTATGTTCGTACAGCCGACGGACAAAATCAAAACGTCACCGCTACCATTGTCGTTCCGATTCACTATAACTCCTTATCTCAGTATGTAGAATTTTTAATAGTACCCAGTATTAAACAAGATATAATCTGCGGAATGGATTTTTGGAAACTATTTGGTCTTCGAATATCCAGTCCAACGACTATTTCCGAAATTTCTGACTCCAATGATTTAAGTGACACAGTCTTGCTTAATGCAACCGACCGAAACCGATTACAAGCTGTTATCGAATTCTTTCCATCGTCTGAAAAAAGTGGTTTACGTAAAACAACCCTAATTGAACATCATATTGACACCGGTGCAGCAAAAGCAATTAAGCAAAGATATTACAACCTATCTCCAGCCAAAGAGCTTCAGTTATGCCAAGAAGTGGACCGCATGATGAGTCTGGGAGTACTAGAAGAAGCGCCCGCGTCCTCATGGTCTTCTCCGGCAGTCTTGGTCGTAAAACCAGGCAAAGTGAGAATTTGCTTAGATTCTAGGAAGCTTAATTCTGTTACAGTAAAGGATCCTTATCCTACTCCTCTTATTGAAGGTTTACTAAGTCGCTTACGTCCAGTACACTGCATATCGAAAATTGATTTAAAAGATGCGTTTTGGCAGATATGTCTAGACGAAGAATCGAAACCAAAAACCGCAATAACTATACCCAACCGTCCTTTATATGAATTTACACGAATGCCTTTCGGACTAACTAATGCTCCGCAAACACTTTGTAGACTTATGGATAAATTAATACCTTATAGAATAAAATCACACGTGATGGTATATTTAGATGACCTATTAGTCATGTCTTCAAGTTTCGAAGAGCATCTTTCTCATCTGGCCGAAGTCGCTACGCAACTTCGAAAGGCAGGTCTTACTATTAATATCGCCAAAAGTCAGTTTTGCTTAAAGAAAATGGACTACTTAGGGTACATTGTTGGAGAGGGAACTTTGCAAGTGAATCCCAATAAAGTAACCGCCGTGTCCAACTTTCCTGTTCCAAAAACCAAACGTCAACTTAAGAGATTCCTCGGGATGACCGGTTGGTATCAACGGTTTATTAACCAATATTCGGAACAAACCTTCCACCTAACCGAGTTGTTGCGAGGAAAAGAATTTCACTGGAATGATAACACCTAAGTTTCGTTTGAACAATTGAAAAAGGCTCTGACAACTGCTCCATTATTAGTACATCCTAATTACGAAAAACCGTTTATAGTGCAGTGTGATGCCTCGATCAATGGTGTGGGAGCGCTTCTAGCTCAATGTGATGAAAACGGAATAGAACGCCCTATTGCATATATGTCTAAGAAGCTTAATAGATCTCAAAGGAATTACTCTACTACGGAACTTGAATGCTTAGCAGTAGTTTTAGCTATTAAAAGATTTCGAATGTATATTGAGGGTCATGAATTTACTGTTGTGACTGATCATGCAAGTCTCCGATGGCTCATGACGCAGCAAGACCTTCAAGGAAGACTTGCTAGGTGGGCACTCAAACTTCAAGGATTTAATTTTAGCATAGAACATCGTCGAGGTAGTGAAAATGTAGTAGCCGATGCCATTTCAAGATCTTTTGAATCGGATGAAGGCCTTGCCACAATTGATATCGATGTTCTCCCAGAAATTGATGTGGAATCCGAATTCTTTCAATCCTCCAGCTATTCGCAACTTAAAGAAAAGTTAACGAAGTCTCAACTACCGGATTTTCAAGTAATAGATGGTTTTCTTTATCACCGGGTTGGTTTCTCTAACAGTTCCTCCGAGCATCCGGAAGACTCCTGGAAGCTTGTGGTTCCGGTCGAGCTTAGAGAAGGTGTAATCAAGGCAGCTCACGATCAGCCGTCTTCTTCTCATTGCGGTATAGCTAAATGTTTGGAAAATATTCGAAGAAAGTTTTACTGGCCGCGTATGGTTGTAGACGTTCGCAATTACATCAAAAACTGTGAGATTTGTAGGACTACAAAATACCCCACGCAGAAACTTAAACCACCAATAGGACAACAAATTGTTAGCGAACGAGTATTTCAAAGACTCTATATAGACTTTATTGGTCCCTTCCCAAGGACGAAAAGAGGTAATATAGGAATCTTTATAGTACTCGATCATCTATTGAAATTCACGTTTCTTAAACCGGTAAAGAAGTTTACAACTCAAGTCGTCGTGTCATACCTGAAAGAGGAAATTTTTGATTGTTACGGAACGCCTGAGGTTATAGTAAGCGATAATGGTTCGCAATTCAAAAGTCATGAATTTTCTTCTTTTCTTTCTAAGCATGGCATTACCCACACTTGCACCGCAGCCTATTCGCCGCAGTCCAATGCCGCAGAAAGAGTTAATAGGTCTATTAATGCTGCATTGAGAGCCTATACCCGATCCGATCAGAGAGAATGGGATAAAGATCTTAGTAGTATAAACTGTTCTCTGCGTCGTCATATACACCAGTCAATAGCTGAATCTCCATTCTTTGTTGTTTTCGGGCAGCATATGATTTGTCACGGAAAAGATTATAAATTACTCAAAAATCTCAATTTGCTTAATGAAAGTTCCTTACGACTAAACCGACAAAACCAATTCTCTACGTTACGTTTTGACCTCCAAAAGCATTTAGACAAAGCTTATGAAAAGAATGAGCAATCCTATAACCTCCGATCTAGGCCTCGATCTTTTCAGGTAGGAGACGAGGTACTTAAACGAAACTTCGCCCTAAGCAATGCCGCCGACCACTTTAATGCTAAGCTTGCACCGGTAGGAATAAAGGTCCGTGTCAAGCAAAGACTGGGAAACTCTCTCTATTTACTTGAGGATTTAAACGGAAAGGAATTAGGAACATATCATGCAAAGGATATTTGGTAACAGTAGACACCCTTTTTCAGGTTTTATCTTTGTCATAAAGACTAAAGATTAATCCTGTGCTGTAGGGGTGTGAAATTATTAGGAAAAGATTCTTGTATTTTTTTTAAATATAAAATAGCGCTACTGGTTCCGCAACCTGGTGGCAACCACACATCCTAGAAAATACTAAACGATAATTTCGTATTTTCTAACACTGCTTGTCAGAGGGCTTGCACCCGCCATTTGCGTTTTTTCGTTCTCTTATTTCTGATCTTTCGGCCAAAGCACACGCGTTTTAAATCAAATCGAATTTTGCAAAGAAGTGCTAAGTCCACGTGTGTATATATATATGCACCATATCGGGCTTAATAACCGCCCAACAAGACAAAAGACTAATAAGTAAACCACCACAAAGCTATTTCCAAACGCCCAAAGTGGCTGGCGTAATTTAGCTGGCACCGATCGCAACATCCAACTTATAGTTGAAAAACTAATTAGGTGAGCATAGGGAATTTAATATTTTTCAATAATTGTGTACTAATGGATAAACGAAAGTAGGAGTGCGCAGCGCTATTTGATCAAATCGCCTGGTGCTCGTTTTGGCCCACTCTGGCTGCCAACACGTGGAGCGGGACTACTCGAGCCGAGCCACATACAGTTTACCAGTGCAAATTTAAGTTTCGAGCCAAGCTTTCCAACCGATGTAAGACGAAGGAAAACTTAAGGTAAATAAAAGTAAACCCAGCCTTGACCAGTTAGTTATTATGTTTGCCGTTCCTAGATTGATACACGTGTTGTTCGCCATATTCTCCTGACCAGTTGCGAGTAACCTAACCCCGGACTGATGGTTAGCCATCGACACGTCCAACACGAGCGTATCGCGGATAAGCAGACACCCGGGACTCTAACTATAGAATAACTATAGATTCAAGTTTCGACACCCGTGCTATTTTGTTGAAGACTACCTTTTTTCTTTTTAAAACTTAATTGTTAACGTAAATTTTTGAATGAAGAACATAAATGAAGTCATTTGTACCCATTATATGGTTAATCTGCCATGGGCAAGCTAACGTTAAGAAAATCATAAGCAGCCGCCATGGGCAACTTATCTTTAATTGAATTTTGGTACGTATTTGAGAAAGAAGTATAAAATGAAGTGAATTTGTTTGCGAATTGGGACACCTGAAGTAACTGTGCATCAGTAATAAGGGCATTGACCACATACGCAAAGCGAGCCTATGCAAGGTTGGGTGGGTTTTTTGAAGAGGAATTAAAGGACATCTGCAATTCCTCACACTTAGTATAAAATTAGATTCTTTGAGCTTTGGTTTAGTTATTCAATAGTTCCCTACTCTGTCTACTATTTAAGTTTATGTGACGGCGCGGTTCTCTAGGTAGCAAAACCCCACTCCCATTTTCCCTGAGCACAGCCGACCCTGTAGGCAGAGTACGCTGCCAGATAGCCGCACACATTGTCGTGTTCGTTACAAGCTGAAGAAAAGAATATAGTTTTTTTGAGATAGATGAGGATGTACAGCTGTGTTCACTGAAATAGCAGTGCCTACGACCTACACGTTTACATTTGAAAAATACTATTATAAACACAACTTTGAAACCAAATTTAGTTATAACAGCTTAATATATTTATTTTTAAATAATTTAACTACTTGTTCATCTTAGGTACTTCAATATTAAAGAAAATATGGATAATAACAAACAAAAAGGACTGCTTTATGGTGTTCATTGAAATAGCAGTGCTAAAAGAAAAATATGATAAAATCCAATGTAGCTTTTATATAACTTATTCCAATAAATAACGATTTGATTACGATCTAATATTTTGTTTAATAGCCGTTATTGGCTATTACAGCCTCACACCTACGTGGCATGGAGTCCACTAAGTCCTCGCAACGTTTGCGGGGAATCTGGCCCCATCCCTCCTGCAACACTTGCCAAAGCTGCGGCTTAGAAGTCGGGGATTTCTTCAACACATATCGCTTAAAGTTCTCCCACAGGTTTTCGATCGGATTTAAATCAGGGGACTGTGCTGGCCACGGCATTACGTCTATTTGGTTTTGGCTAAACCACTCCTTGGCCAATTTGCTGGTATATTTTGCATCATTGTCCTGCTGAAATGTCCAAATTAGGGGCATTTCATCCTCAGCATAAGGCATCATAACGTATCTCAATATATTTACATACACCTGTTGGTCCATGATACCATCGACCACATGTATGGGGCCCACACCGCTGTATGTGAAACATGATTTTAAGGACACCATGCTTAACGGTCTTAAGCGTATAGTTTGGGTGGTACTCGGTGTTTGGTGGTCGACGAACATACTGTCTTGAGCCTGTTCCACCAAATAACACCAGCTTGGACTCATCTGTCCAAAGGATATTACTCCATTTGGATAGTGGCCAATTCAAGTGGCGTTTGTCAAACTCCATCCTGGCTTTGAGATGTTTTTTACCAAGTAATGGCACCTTTCACGGGCTTCGCGCATTTAAATTTTTGTCCAACAGTCTTCGGCGAATAGTCACATCACTGATTCTCAAACTCAGGTTCGCTTTTATATGCCTAGAGGATGCAAAAGGATTAGTTTTGCTGAAGCGCACTATGCGCCGGTCCTTTAAAATTGTGGTTTTGGGTGTCGCGCCTCGTTTTTCGGGCTTCCATTCATATTTTACAGCATTGGCAAAACATTTTTTAAGCTCAATGATTTTTTCTCTTTCTCCCTTGGAACAATGAGGCTCTCTTCCCACTAAAATAATTTTATTCCATAGTTATTGTGTATTGTCGTATAATTTGTAACAATGATCTTAATTAAACTCACTTTTCACCAAATTACAAAAGTTTTCGGCACTTTTCGTGGGAGAAAATCAAATACTGCTATTTCAGTGAACAGCCAAAACGTTGTGCTCGTGTGTAAAAATATGAAAATAACCCAAAAACTAACCAGATCTAACGGGACTTTTACTTGTTACTTATCTCTACGATCCATTTTACAAAAAAAAATTTACTAACAAAAAGGACTATGCTAATAAACCGTTATATAGTGTTGCTTCTGTCGCACTGCTATTTTAATGAACACAGCTGTAGATATGGATGGCTCTTTAAAGGGATTTCCAACTTCGTACTCTTTAACACAAATGCCTACAGGCAAAAAATTGGCTGAGCACATAGTTGCAAAATGTAAACAGGGAACACCGATCTTAAATGATGACACTTTCCTAGCATATGGAAAATTAAAACGTTCAACCTTTAGATCATCAATCTGAACTTTGTTACGGATATAGGTCGAAATGTCCAGGGATGAAAGGTCAGGATTCAGCCGAGAAACAAAACTTTGTTTCCGCTGCGGTATACAGGTGACTGTGGCACAGGTGGCTGCTCTACCAGCTTCAGTCGGTACTCCAGACGTTAAGTCAACATGCGGCGTTGGAATTATTATTGTATTATTTATAACACATTTTTCGGACGTCTCACGTCTCGCGTCCTTTGCATTCGGAAACCGAATCTTTTTTAGCTTTCGACCTCAGTACCATTTGTGCGGCACCTGAGATCGACTGCTGTGCTGCAGACCCCGTATAGCCAGAGAGAGTTTCACTAGCGGCTACCGTGGGTCTATCGAACGCGATCTTTTTACGCTTTGGAGAATCGGGCTCACATAGCATACGGCTAGTTAGCTACGACTCAAGCGTCACATGCAGATCCGGATTAATTCCGTAACAGTGCTTTTTGTAAGCCGCCTTATAGAGAGTGCCTGGGTTTCATAAGCAATGCATTCATCACAATAGTAGCGCAAGCCACTTCTCGTGTCGATTCTCACTCTAGCCGCTCCAAAAAGCGTTTTGAAAAAAAGAGTATTAGAAAAAACAATAACAACAAACACTGCACAAAGATTAGACGTGCAAACTAATATTGTTAATTTAAACACAAAACAATCATTATGCACACGCGAAGCGTTTGTTAGGGACATAACAAGTTATATAAATGTAGAAAAATATGAATTAAACGCCGATGGTTGGTTTATGAACAAAAATTCTGAAAAAAACACGACCGTTCACAATAAAGCATTAAAGTTTGCATAATACAGTGTCAAATCCTATCAAAATGTTTAGCTTTCATTTCTTACACAATCTTGAGAAATTTATTAGTTCCTAAATTGTATTATATTTTAGTTACTTCTAAGGACATGGTAAGAAATCGTGAGAAGGATGATGTGGGAAGACAATATGGCATGTATTTATAAATAGTACTATATAAATTGGAATAAATACATGCAAGTAGCAGTGTATAACAATTAATTAAGGGCATATGCATTGAGGGATGATAATATATGTGGGGAACACATAATTTCAATCGTTACTGTTCTTCGGGCAAAAACAGAATTGGCGTATGATTTAATAAAATTAAAAAAAAAAAATTAATTCCATACATTTTTTTTTGTTTTTTTTTAAAGACCCGAAATAATTTCAGATCTTTCTTTTTGGTTGTACATTACGTTATTTTACATTTACTATACTTTGATTTCCTTATACTTTTGCCGCAAAATTAAACAAAAACCAATGGTTGTTTTTTTTTCGCGTGGGATTCCACGGCTACTCTTCCCACCCAACCGAAGGGCCGCTGGCGTGTGTCGTACGACACAAATTGGCGAGATTATAGACGCGTAGAAAAATAAATATTTGGTTCGCGGAAAAAAAGTAGGATCTAGTTGTGTGCTATTAAATGTAACATTCACCGCTTAAAGAGAGGCAGAGAGTGCGATTTTGAGATAATACAATCTATTATAGTCAGAACATAGGTTAGGTTAGGTTAGGGCGGCTGTCGGAATATGGTTCGACACACTTAGACCTCTGTGGGTCCATTGTGATACCGCATGATCTCGTTTTTCCTTCCTTCCTCCATATATTGTAAGTTAAACCTGTGTTAAGCTGATGAGCATGTCTTCCACCCGGAAGATTTTATAAAAGCACTTATGTTTTTAAGATTAATCTCCGATATTTCGGTAAGATCATCGATGGAGGGGTTTCCTAAGTGTTTCAGTCTGAATCTGCATAGGACCGTTTCCACTTCTTCTGCAGAAATCATTTTTTGGGGCTTTAAGCCTGCCGGCATGTGTGCCGACGAGCCAGTGACCTGTACGAGCTCGAATCAGCATGCCATACTCTGTGCGGCTGAATTTGAGTTGTTTCGAGGTTTATTTGTTTTTTATCACAGGTTATGTCTGGTGAGAGGTACGACACTGTGGTGCGTTTTGCCAATGGATGTTGGATAGTTTTTTAAAATAGTTTTTTATATTCAACTTGCAAGTTGCCATAAGCACGACGTTCTCCTTTTCTGGGAGGAGAGGCATGATGGTGCCCTGCCTGGCTAACTCGTCCGCTATGCAGTTGCCTGCGAGATCCCGGTGACCCGGAACCCATATAAGGCTGATAGTATACTGACTAGCCTTCTAATTTGGAGCCATCTGTATAGAAACAGATTGCGTCAGTCGTGCCCAGTCGGCCCTGCTCCCATTGCTCTGTCTGGAATCAGGGCCTCAAAGGGTGTGTGACTGTATTCAAGGGATTTGCATAGATCGATATATCATGCTGGAGAATTTTAGCATGGCCATAAAATTGGGCTTTCCACCGCCCGGTATCCCTCAGTCGAATAGCTGCCGATTTGGCCCTTTTCATGCCTTCTAAGTCCAGGCTAGGGAGGTTCAAGATCGCGTTCAGCGCTTTATTCGGGGTGGTTCGAAGGGCTCTACTAAAACACAAAGCCGCCATTCGCTGTACTTTGTTTAGGGGAGTCAATATGCATTGTTTGTGTAGAGCGGTCCACCACAGAGCCACTCCATATAGTAGGATTGGTTTGACGACTGCTGTGTATATCCAGTTGACTATTCTAGGGGACATTCCAGATCCTAGCCCAATTGCTTTTTTACAGGAGTAAAGGGCAATGGTTGCTTTCTTGGTTCTCTCTTGGTTATTTAAGCCCCATTTGAGACTCTTATCTAATACTAACCCCAAGTATCTGGCGTGATCGCTAAAGAAGAGTTTACAATTGTTTAGAATAGGTGCGTTGAGTTGTGGGACTTTGTATCTATTTGTAAATAGAACAAGTTCAGATATTGAGGGATTTACCCCAAGTCCGGTCTGTATCGTCCATTCCGATAGTATTTTTAGTTGAGCGGTCATAAGATCGCAAAGTGTTTGTGGATATTTTCCATTAAATATGATGAAAAATATAAATCCGCAGAAGTTTATTTACTGCGATATTCCAGAGGAGGGGTGATAGTACACCTTTTTGCGGGGTGCCTCTGTTCACTAGTCTAGTCTGGGTTGAGGTCCCTAGTGTGGCTGTGACCATTCTGCTGATCAGCAATTTATGGATCACCCTCACCATTGGCGGCTCAACCCCTAGTTCTGTGAGTGGCCCTTATGTGTATGCTTGTCATAATTTCAAAGCTCTTTAACAGGAATGAATTGAATTATTGGTCTAAAACCCTTTGCTGTGGTAACCACTTTCGTTTCTTGCCATACTGTTGGTTATTCTCCTACCGCCAGGATGGAGTGGAAGATTTTTTTTAGCCACTTTACAGCTAGTTTTTCTGCTTGTTGGATATGTGCCGGTGTTATCCCGACCGGTCCCGGCGATTTGTATAGTTTGAAACTCTGAATGGACCATTTCATGTTGCGTTCTGATAGGAGAGGATCTAATTCGATTCCCTCTCCGACACTTTTTTTCGGAGGACTCTTAACTGGAGTCTGACCATGATCGATTTGCATTCTGAAGATAGTCCAAAGGCGCGGCTGTCTTAGAGAGTATTTTCCTGAGCCTTGCGGCATCAGTCGTTTTTTCTATGTCAGAGCAGAAGGTCTGCCATGCAGTTCGTTTCGCACTTCTAATGTCCTTTTTGTAAGAGGCTAGTTTATGCTTGCAGTTCGGCCAGTTAGTGTCCTCGTTTCCCGCCTTTGCTCTGTTAAACAGGCATCTGCAGTTGGTTCTGAGGATTGATAGTTGTTGGGTCCACCAGGGGGTTTTTTTTCCTTCCCCTTGGTTTCCCTGTGGGGCACGCAACTTTGAAGGCAGTGTTGCATGCTTCTGTGAATTTATGCTCGTCAGAGACTGCCCAGTTTTTGACTGCGCCTACGAGTGAGCCTGATACCAAAGTTAGATCTATGGTAATTTGGCAAGTTTTAGTTATGAATGTAGGGACATTGCCCCGATTGCATAAGAATAGGTTCGAATTTAGAATGCGTTGGCGTCACAGGCTATTACTAAACCTTTCCCAAGCTTTTCGCATTCCTCTGCCAGTCCTCTGACCAGAACATAATACTTTGAAAGGTTCATACAAGTCATGATTCATGATTTAAAATTAGGAGAAGGTAATTTCTTGTTAATTTGCATGGAACAGAAAAATTTAGCTGGCTAATCAAGTCGGGGCTCGAATTTCACCTTCACCTTCAATTTCACCCTTAATCTTATTTAATTTCACCTCGAATAAGATTATAAATAAAGATTATTCCAAGCATCGTTCTGCGGTTGGCTTGGGAGGGAAAGTTAATTAGAAGCGATCTACTAGAATAAAAAGGTAAATTATTCAAATCGGATTGTATGTTGGACTGGCAAGAAGAATCCTTGTACTGAAGGCATAATTTAACATCATCTGCGTATATTAGTACACGGGGAAGAGTAATAAGTGAGGAAAGGTCATTTATAAATAAAGTAAAAGTAGCGGTAACGTGGAGTATACATGAGAGAGAATTTTTAAAATGTACTTTTTGTGTTCTGCAAGTCAGATTAAATCGAGTTTTCTAACCAGAAGAACGTGATTTACTCAGTCAAATGTTTTACTAAAGCCAGTGCAAATGACGTCTGCTTAAAGATGGTTTTTAAATTCGTTTATCACAAATAAGGTAAGTTCCAAAGGTTGAATGTTGTTGATCTACGTTTTATAAACCCATGTTGACACGGAGATATATCTGGCCTACAGATGTGCTGCAAATGGGGAGTAATAATATTTTCAAAGAGCTTTGTGTTCGCTGACAATTTAGAGATACCTCTATAATTGATTGTTTCCATTTTGCTACTCTTCTTCCACATAAGGGGAAATAGTGAAGATTCTTAAGACAAGGTAAGCAATTTGAGAAGGGGCTTGCAGACCCCCGCGCAATATCTAAGCACGCAACCAGAAATTCCATCGTTACCAGGGAAATAGACGGGCTTAACACGTTGAAGATCAACAAGCAGAAAGTTATAATTTAAGGTGGGACAGAATATTAAATTCGACTTGGATACAGTGTAAGAATAAGGTTGTGAAGAATGTGATAAATGGAATATGTCGTTTAAAAAACTTTGCCTGATCAGTTGTTGCGGTAATATTTTCAAAAGATAACGAGGAAGGATAATTGGTGGATTTACGCTTAGTGTTAACAAAATTATATAACTATATGCAAGCAGCAAATTTTTGTTATCTAGATAGCACTAAAACTGTAGGAGCCAGTTTTGAGCGTGGCACGCTGCTGAAACAAACTGCGTAAGAAGCTCAGGACTCTGCACGCCAAATCTCAATAGCCTAGCTCTTATAGTTTCCGAGATCTCAGCGTTCATCCGGACAGACGGAGAGACGTATAAACGGTCATCGACTCAGCTAGTGATCCTGATAAATATACACTTTATAAGGTCGGAAACGATTCCTTGTGCTTATTACATACTTTCCGACGAATCTAGTATACCGTTTTACTTTACGAGTAACCTGTATAACTAGAATACCGCATTAGACCTATTCGGCTAGTGCTCCGGCTCCAAAGCCGTAGGCAACTGTGCCGTAGGCGCCTTTTGGGGCGGAGGTCGGCTATTTTGCTAAGCAGAGCGATGCGAGTGCTAGAATTAGCGGTAGAAGACGACCTCTTGAGCGACATCGATGAGGCCCACGTCACTGTGGTGGAGGGTCACTGAGACTCCTGCAGATAAACCTCCACCACAGTAAGACAGCGTCCGCTGCCCTCTTGCTCCGCCTGACAGACGGCGGAGGAAACTTGGTCCTAGTACAGGAGACTTAGGTGGTTGGAAGCCAGGTGTCTGGACTAGGAACGAAAAAATACAAACTAATGCTTGACCCCGAAGAAGGTAAAATCCGAACCTGCATTTTGGCCAAAAGGCATCTCAGTATAGTTCTGCCTCCTAATTTCTACAGTAACTAAGATAACACAGCGGATAAAAGCACATAAAACTGACCATGAGTGAAACAATCGTCTAGTCCAGCAATCTTGAAGGTCTGATTGTTAATGCAAAGCAAGCTTTTACAGGGAATTGTAGGCTTTTAAGCCGAAAGGGTAAATTTGATGGTATTAGGAGTATTCGCGGTATAAAAAATTGTATTAATTTGTACTTCTAATTTCAAAATTTTACAGTTTCTACAAGACTTATGAAGAGATTTACTTTCAATCTTGTACCGTTGCACGGTTTTGGAGTTCTTAAATATTGTTGGGGCGGGGTGGCCTGATCGCTGAAATTGGATGAAGTCCCAAGAACGAAGGTACGAAAAAACGCGGGAGTACTTTAAGGTTTTTACGCGACGTGCGTGGGTGTTTATTTGGACACTTTGAAAATAGAGCTTTACTTAAGCGCTCCAATGCGGAGCGGAATCTTAGGGGAGAGAGCGCGCGAGGTGTAGACAACTGGAGAAAACTGCCGCTCAACACTGACGCCAGAAATTAAACGCCCTTTTGGCGTGAACATTGGCGTGTGGAGTTGAGGCGGATACCGGCCTTAGAGGGTCGGATGGAACAGAGGAGTAGTATGACCACTGTTTCGATGCAGCAATGTGTGATGCCGATCTTGGTAAGCCCTGAATTGATGGCTGCTTGCAAAGTAATTGAAGCACAACTGCTTCCTTTGGATAAAGGTTAGGTGATCGTCTACCGTCATTTGTAGGTAGCGTGGACATATACGCACGTATAAGAACTACCCTTCTATTGAAGAAATTTATTTTTGAAAATTCTGCCACTTGATTTGTGTCTTTGAAATCGACGTGGAGGAAATTGGTAGATTGGGAGCTATCGACGGCCTCAAGAGTTCTATGGCGTTCCGTCAAAAAGGAATAAAGTTCGAGCTACGTGGGAATTTCGGATTTATTTTGCATGGATTGCTCCAATAATGAGAGCGTGAGCTTTAGTAGTTTTGTCGTGAACATGTAAACCAGCATGGGGTTCCAATTCTCAATATTAACGCCGGAAAATTGTAAGGAAGTTAAGCAACCTTGCACCGTGCGTTGAAGTTCCTTTAAGGCTGCTTCAGACTCCTGCACTATAAATTGCATATTGAAGAGTTTTCAGGTGAATGTTCACCTGCAATCGCTAATTTTCGAAACGTTCAGTTAGGTTTTTCCGGGCCGAGCGAAAGCCATCATTGGTAAGTGGGGAACTCGAAACTATGGAATGAGCTTCGGGACTTGTTTTTGAATTTAAGTGGAATAAGTTTTCTTCCGGCGTTAGACTCGGGTTATCTATATATATTGCCGTGAAAAGGTCCCGGAAAGTCGGCCAGCGAAGATAATCGCCAGAGAAAACCTCTGTGTCGATAGGAGGGAGCCGACAGCCATAAGACGTGGAATTTTGGGACGGAGATACTGGAGCTTGAGGTATTTGGAAGGAGCCTTTTTGGATTTGTTCCATCAGCTGCGCGGCAAATATTTCGTAAGTGGAGTACGTTTGGTAATACTTGGACTTTAGTATGGATTTTGTGTCTGCAGCGCTCTCGCCTGCAGCTATAATGCTGTCGGAGCATATGTCGTATGCAGCCTTTACCGTTTGCCACAAGGAACTGAGGTGATCGCGACGGATTTTACAGGCGGATAACGTTGGTGTAGGAGCACCTGGAGCGTTCACAGTGGCCTCAAAGTGGATCAGACAGTCAGCTGTGGCCATAAATCGGGTTAAAGCGGATTTTACTGATGTTGCCATGACGTTAAATAATTTTGAATTTTAATTCTGATGTAAGGAAACGGATTGTACAAAATATGACCGTTTTTATGTCATTGACTTTAATTTTGCGAAGTTTTAGTGAAGTGGGCCTTCTTTCCATCTTTAAAAGCCCATAACTTGGTCAAATGAACTCGGATTTCGATATGGCATACCTTTATGGGCTTGTGGAGTGATTATGTCGTTATCTGCATTAAAATATATAACTTTAAAGGTAGTAAAAAATATGACCGTTTTTATGTCATTGATTTTAATTTTGCAAAGGTTTACTGAAATGGGCCTTCTTTCCATCTTTAAAGCCCATAGCTTGGTCAAAAGGACTATGGGCTTGTGGAATGATTATGTTGTTGTCTGCATTAAAATATATAACTTTAAAGGTAGTACAAAATATGACCGTTTTTATGTCATTGATTTTAATTTTGCAAAGGTTTACTGAAATGGGCCTTCTTTCCATCTTTAATGCCCATAACTTGGTCAAAAGGACTCGAATTTCGATATGGCATACCTCTATGGGCTTGAGGAATGATTATGTTGTTATCTGCATTAAAATATATAACTTTAAAGGTAGTAAAAAATATGACCGTTTTTATGTCATTGATTTTAATTTTGCGAGGGTTTACTGAAATGTGTCTTCTTTTTATCTTTAAAAGCCCATAACTTGGTCAAAATGACTCGGATTTCGATATGGCATACCTCTATGGGCTTGAGGAATGATTATGTTGTTATCTGCATTAAAATATATATAACTTTAAATGTAGAAAAAAATATGACGGTATTTATGTCATAGACTTTAATTTTGAGAATGTTTACTGAAATGGGTCTTCTTTCTATCTTTAAAAGCCCATAACTTGGTCAAATGAACTCGGATTTCGATATGGCATACCTTTATAGGCTTGTGGAATGATTATGTTGTTATCTGCATTAAAATATATAACTTTAAAATATATAACTTTAAATGTAGAAAAAAATATGACGGTATTTATGTCATTGACTTTAATTTTGAGAATGTTTACTGAAATGAGCCTTCTTTCTATCTTTAAAAGCCCATAACTTGGTCAAATGAACTCGGATTTCGATATGGCATACCTTTATGGGCTTGTGGAATGATTATGTTGTTATCTGCATTAAAATATATAACTTTAAATGTAGAAAAAAATATGACGGTATTTATGTCATTGACTTTAATTTTGCAAAGGTTTACTGAAATGGGCCTTCTTTCCATCTTT
Organism: Drosophila suzukii; assembly: GCF_043229965.1. Taxonomy (NCBI): domain Eukaryota; kingdom Metazoa; phylum Arthropoda; class Insecta; order Diptera; family Drosophilidae; genus Drosophila; species Drosophila suzukii. Next base: position 151,395 of record NW_027255909.1, on the reverse strand, counting down.
AAAAGCCCATAACTTGGTCAAAAGGACTCGAATTTCGATATGGCATACCTCTATGGGCTTGTGGAATGATTATGTTGATATCTGCATTAAAATATATAACTTTAAAGGTAGTAAAAAATATGACAGTTTTTATGTCATTGATTTTAATTTTGCAAAGGCTTACTGAAATGGGCCTTCTTTTCATCTTTAAAAGCCAATAGCTTGGTCAAATGAAATCGTATTTCCATATGGCATACCTCTATGGGCTTGTGGAATGATTATTTTGTTATCTGCATTAAAATAAATAACTTTAAAGGTAGTAAAAAATATGACCGTTTTTATGCCATTGATTTTAATTTTGCAAAGGTTTACTGAAATGGGCCTTCTTTCCATCTTTAAAGCCCATAACTTGGTCAAAAGGACTCGAATTCCGATATGGCATACCTCTATGGGCTTGTGGAATGATTATGTTGTTATCTGCACTAAAATATATAACTTTAAAGATAGTAAAATATATGACGGTTTTTATGTGATTGATTTTAATTTTGCAAAGGTTTACTGAAATGAGCCTTCTTTCCATCTGTTGGGGCGGTGCGGCTTGATCGATTAAATAGTTGAAGCCCCAATATCGAGTGGTACGCATAAAAATACGCGGGTACTTTTGGGTTTTTACGCGACGTGCGTAGGTGTTTATTAGTACACTTTGAAACATGAACTGCTTAAGCCTAACTTAACTTAAGCGCTCCAGAGCAGAGCGGAGACTTTGGGGAGAGATGGAGAGGGAGAGCGGACGGCAGTGCGAGCGCGCGAGATATAGAAATCTGGATAAAACTGCCGCTCGACACTGCCTCCTGAAATTAAACGCCCTTTTGGCGTGAACATTCTCCCCCCCCTTGCGAGGACACCCGTAGCAAGAACCTCAGGATAGTAGGCTCAGGAATATGTTGGAAGTGTAGATCGGTCGTCCGTATGTAGGAGAGTGTGGTGGGCCTTTCCACACTTGTGGCAGTGATGACCACTGCGGCAGGAGTCCTTGGAATGATTGTGAGCCAAGCAATTGGAGCAGTACTTCTGGACATGTACTTCCTGAAGCCGATTCTGGGGGCTTAGCCGTAGAAAGTGGTGGCACTTCCGTAGAGGATGGATCTTTTGGCAGACTCGGCATTGGTAGGATTTAATACCTCGAGTACGTCTGCCATCCAAGGCGGGGTATGGAACCCAATATTCGGATGGAGTATTCTTAGGAGGAACTTTTTGTACGGAAACTTGCGTTGAATAGGACGAAATGATGTGTGGAACTGAGGCGGATACTGGCCTTGGAGGGTCGGATGGAATCGTCGGAGTAGTAGGACCGCTGTTTCGATGCAGCAATGTGTGATGCCGATCTTGGCAAGTGAGACAGTTGTGAGCGCTTGTGCAATCCCGGAATTGATGGCTACTTGCAAAGCAATTGGACCACAACTGCTTCCTTTGGATATAGGCTAAGCGATCTTCTACCGTCATCTGTAGGAAGCGTGGACATATACGCACGGGGTGGTTCTTCTTCGAACACAGATCGCAGCCTTTGGTTATCGGAACTAACCTTGTGTTGAATTTATTTTTGGAAATTCTGCCTCTCGATTTGTGTCTTTGGACTGGACGTGGTCGAAATTGGCAGATCGGAAGCTATCGACGGCCTCAAGAGTTAGATGGCGCTCCGTCAAATATGAATCAAGCTCAAGCCACGTAGGAATTTCGGCTTTATTTTGGATGGATTGCTCCCATAATGAGAGAGTGAGCTTTGGTAGTTTTGTCGAGCACATATAAACCAGGATAGGGTCCCAATTCTCAATATTAACACCGGAAAATTTTAAGGAAGTTAAGCAACCTTGAAAAGTGCGTTGAAGTTCCTTTAAGGCTGCTCCCGACTCCTGTGCTATGGATTGCACATTAAAAAGTGTTTTCAGGTGACTGTTCACCTGCAATCGCTTATTTTCGAAACGCTCAGTTAGGTTATTCCAGGCTGAGCGAAAGCCATCATTGGTGAGTGGGGATCTCGAAACTATGGAGTGAGCTTCGCCACTTGTTTTTGAGTTTAAATGGAATAATTTTTCAACGGGCGTTAGACTCGGATTGTCTATGTATATTGCCGTGAAAAGGTCCCGGAAAGTTGGCCAGCGAAGATAATCGCCAGAAAAAACCTCTGTGTCGATAGGAGGGAGCCGACTTGGAATTTTGTAACGGAGGTACTGAAGCTTGAGGTATTTCGGAGGAGCCCTGTTGGATTTGTTCCACGAGCTGCGCGGAAAACATTTCATAAATGGAGTACGTTGGGTAATACTTCGATTGAAGTATGGATTTGGTGCCTGCGGCGTTCTCGCCTGCAGCCACAGCCGTTTGCCATGAGAAATTAAAATGATCGCAACGGATTTTACAGGCGGATAAGGTTAGGGTAGGAGCAACTGGAGCGTTCACAGTGGCCTCAAAGGGGATTAGATAGTCAGCTGTGGCCATACATCGGGCTAACTCGGATTTTGCATATGTTGCCATGACGCAAAATAATTTAGAATTTTAATTCAGACGTAAAGAAACTAATTGGACTTTTTGAACCAATCGAAGTTCGTAAAAATATACGGTCAAAGCAAACGTAATAAATATTTATTATATCGAATGGTTGGATTTATGTAAATAATTACGGACGTTAATTTTGTTTCTTTGGAAGGAACATGTATTGTGAGCCCTTTCGGTATATCGGTATGTATGTACACTGGTTCTCACCATTTTACACGGTAGATTAAGGTCTGTAAAAAATGTAATCAAAAATAAAAAAAATTTGTTGAGGCTAAGACCTTGCGAATCGTCCTCAAAGTTTGCTTTAAAAATACTCATACGACATGTGTTCTAGCCAGAACTTTATTCGAAAAAATCGGTTTCCCACCCCCAACTTAGTCAACATTCTAAACTCAGTCAATATTAGAAAAAAAATAGACAATTCCGAAATGTTTTTGGTTGAACATCTAAAATCCGGATTTGACACAACGGCTTTACCATCTTAGAGATCCGTATTATCTAGTGTTCTCTATATTACTACATTTTCCGGAAAAACATTGTTACAAAGCGCCAAAGATGTAACACAACTGCTAGTTACCATTTGGGGTCAAAGGGGAATTTCAGTCCGGCCTCATTGTCATATTATTAAATCCATAACGCGGCTTCACAAAGATTGGTTTAGCCTTAAAAAAATGTTTAAAAGGAGAGCACCGAAAGACGGAAAGCAGTTTTAGAATCATGTTAAATAAACGCTTTAATATCAACCATGCCATGGCATCTTCATCTGCTGTCGCGCCATATAAAGCGAAGCGAGCAAACGACAGCAAAAGTCCCCTACAATTATTTACTTTTGCTAATTTGTTTTTAAATAATATATATAAGTGTTTACAGAAGGTCCATTTATGAAAAGGTTTTTTCAAAAATAAATAAAATTATTTGCGAAATGCTTTAAATGACTTATTTTGCAACCCGAGGATTTTAATACCTTATTGTCAATATTTTCAAAAATTAAGTCCAATTTGATCTTGTACGACCATGTAAATTCTGGCCTTTTAAAGCTTTCAAAGTAGTTCGGAAAGGTGGCAAACGAATTTGAGAAATAAAAGTCAATGCCACTCATATGAAAATAATATATTTGATCAAGGGAAACAGTGCGTATAAGTTTTGAAACCAATTCGCAAACCCTAAAACGCGTTTTTTTCAAAAAAAAATTTTGAAAAGCCAATTTTTTTTACTGTGGTTGAGTTATATTTTACACACAAGTGGAATTACAAATATATTTGAGCAATATATTTAGTTGAATTGTAGCACTGGAATATCTATTGGAATTGTTTTAAGCGTAACTGGAATATTGTCGGGCAAAAATAACGGAATTGAAATACATATACTAAATGTTGTTGCGTCGGATTTAGACAATATATCATACAAAACTTCAGTCGAAATAGGGTTAAAAAACTGTCTGTATGACCGGCAAATAATAGTTTTATTATGAAGCGGTTCAAGCCTGCTGGGAAAAATCCAAAGAAACTCCAGCAAAGGAAAATCCAAAAATTTTTAAATCCGGCTCGAAGGACAAAATGCTGGGGCGGGGTGGCTTAATCGCTGCAGAGCGGAGCGGAGACTTTGCGGAGAGACGGAGAGCAGAGGGCAGTGCGAGCGCGCAAGATGTAGACATTTTGAGAAAACTGCCGCTCGACACTGCCTCCAGAAATTAAACGCCCCTTGGGCATGAACACTATATGTTATCAAATTTAAAATACGAGGGCAGTCCGATAAGTACTTAGCCTCACCGTCCGATGGCGTCACTATCGCAAGAGAAATTTACTATCGTGTAGTACACTCTCGAAGACGGCTACTGTCGAAATTTCAGCCTAATCGGACTCGTAGTTTTGTTTTGACTGCGTGTGGAATCGGACGTGTCCGCGCATCTTAGAAAAATGGAGAAAGAGAAATATCGGTCTGTGATTCGATTCTTGTTTTTGGAAGGAAAATCGGGCAGCGAAATTAAAGAGCGCTTGGATGCTGTGTACGGTGACTCTTCTCCTTCGATGGCGACCGTCAAAAATTGGTTTAACGAGTTTCAACGTGGGTCGCACGTCTGTTTTTGATAAGCCAAGCCCAGGTGCCCCGAAAACGGCTACCAAGGAGGATAAAGTGACCAAAATTCCACGATCTCGTATTGGCAGACCGCCGATTGAAGATACGCGAGATAGCTGAGACAGTCTTAAAAAGGTGCGCGGACAATCTGTTTGTCGATTCGGTATTCCATATCCTTCAATGCCCGGAACGGAAATATTAAAACTCCAAATTTTTCTCTTCACCACAAAAACTTTCAGAAAATTCGCAGTCTTTTGCTTCGTGATCAATCAAGAGATTGAGCCATCTTAGCATATTTGAATGAGCCTCAGTTACGAGGATTACATATATGTCATTAGGTCTAGTTTGAAAAAACCACAGATTTTTCTGAAAAGAACATTTGCAGAAATTCAAGTTAACATTATAAGAAACACATTCTTTCTACGCAAAGGGCAAATATGGACATCCAGATAATTGTAGACCCTTTTGCTTGCTGTAGCTACATTATTTTTTATATTAACAAATCCCACAGATGTATTTCGAAGTTACAATGAAAAGCAGCTTATGGCATTCGAAGAGGCAATTCAAGCATTCGTCAAAAGCTACAGTAACAAATTTGTTTCGGGCACTAAGATCTGTGCTCGAGAGGACGTATATTGTTGTCTGCGAATGGCGTTGTCAGAAACTAGCAATAAATGCGTTTATATCTACACCTTCCCTCTAGATCAACGTGTTTGTAATCTAAGACCTACAAGCGTCCTGCAAAATATGCCTCAGAATTCTACTGACATCTTTCAAAACGGATTGCTGATTTTGCCGATTTCGCTGCAAATTATGAGTTTTAAAAAAACTGACGAAGAACTCGTCATGGGGCAAATAGTGACAATAAAGCTAAACAATAAAACGAGATTTTAAGAGAAGTATGTTTTGCGCTTGCCTTTATTAGAGAAAGAAATAAGCTGAGTATAATTAATTAATATTAATACAGATATGCCGAATTATTTTAGAGCATTAGTAGTGCTTTGTTCTACGTAAAGAGACAAACAGTCAAAATTAATTCAGAGAAAATGTACCTGTACCATAGCCACTTGTGCAATTGGGAAATAAAACAAGGAAGAACGCTATAGGCGAGTACCTCGACTATCAGATACCCGTTACTCAGCTAAAGGGACCAAAGGGAAATGGAGATAAGCAAGCAGCAAAGCGAAATTAAAATGCGCCACCTACCGGTGGTAGACAGATTTAAGCGTTATGGGAGTTAGAGTGGGCTTGGCAAATTTTTTTTTTTGGATCAATCGATAGATATTGACGAGACCAATATATTTCAGTTAAAATTTTTAATCTAGCATAAAAATTGTGGGCGTCACAGGGTTGGGCGGTTTGTGGGCGTGGCAAATTTTTTTTTTGGGTCAATCGATAGGTATTGATGAGAACAATAAATTTCAGTTAATGTTTTTATTCTAGCATCAAAACTGTAGGAGCCACAGTTTTGGGCAGTTTGTGGGCGTTAGAGTGTGCGTGGCACGCTGCTGAAACAAACTTGTGTTGCGTAAGAAGCTCAGGAATCTGCACGCCAAATCTCAGTAGCCTAGCTCTTATAGTTTCCGAGATCTCCGCGTTCATCCGGACAGATGGACACGGCTAGATCGACTCGGCTACTGATCCTGATCAAGAATATATATACTTTATGGGGTCGGAAAAGCTTCCTTCTGCCTGTTACATACTTTCCGACGAATCTAGTATACCCTTTTACTCTACAAGTAACGGGTATAATTAGTTTCGGAACTATCTAAAAAGTCTTGGTAAAATTGATAGAGTTCGGCACATTCTACTTCATCAAAAGGTTGTTTGAGGAATAATTGGCCAAAAATTTGCTTTGAAAAACGGATTTATGCTTCTGAAATCGGCTTTTAAGGTGACTTAAGAAGTTATCCAAGAAGGTTATGAGAAAGGCTGTCCGATAATAATCCTCGACATTTTCTGCAGAACTGCGACGAGGTAGTTTTATAGCACTATCGTATTCGGTGCAAAATGAAACGACTGTTTCATAAATAATAAGAAAATGAAAGCCGGAGTTTTCTCTTTTTTGACAATAATCATTGAAAGCATCATCAGCTAGCTTAACAGTTGCAGTTCTCGACTTAAAGGCAGCACATCGGAACTAACAGATTCCATAATGTGGCAAACGATTTAAAACTCAAATGTATAAATAGCTGTTGAGGGTTGCAATGCCTTTTGAGAAGTATCTCGGTCTTTCCAAGTTTTTATCTCTTCCAAGGCCTCGCAGGTTGTAGCTCCACATATGTTGCAACTGCTTGATGCCACTGAGCCCACCTCTTAGGGCAAATTGACTTTAATTTATCTTGTTCTCTGACTTTTGTTAGACATTATCGAAATTTCTTGTTTTAAGATGGTTTGTTCTTTAGGCCAGTGGAAAAAAGCTTGAACCGCTCCAATTGTTCCCAACGCGTTCTTTATCTCAAAAACATCACAGGCTGCATTTATCGCTAAACTAAGGCTATGTGCGGCGCAATGAAAATATATCGCCTGAGGAAAGTATGACCTTAAATGGGCCTGGGCTCCGTTAAATACCCCACTCATTGCTGGAGCTCTGTCATATCCCTGACCGTACGCCTGTGTTATTCAAATAAAGTCTAATAGTGTCTGCCAAGCCTTTTCCAGAAACGTCAGTTACTGCTACAGGCCCGAGAAAATTGTCACATATATTAAGATTCGAGTCCAAGTATCGTACGCAAAGTGAAAGCTGTTCCACACTTAAAATATAATTAGACTTATGGCCTTATTCACGTTACTTACGATTTTTTCTTTTATTAATTCATGACATATTTCAATTATTTCTGTATAGTTTTGCTGTGGCGTTTTTGGGCATTGACATTATATTAATTTTTAAGACATCATCGTCTTGACTTATGAGTCGTAAAATAGCACGAAAATGTCCATCATTTCCTTTTTCATTAGTTCCATCATCTCTGTGACCACGAAGTGCAATTCCTTGCCTTCCACATAAAAGTATAATGTGAAATATTGGTTTTAACCCCTCTTTGTGCTGATCTAGTTTAAAATCAATTGATGTTATTTTGCCAAGCTCAATATTGCGCAGTCTTTCAATACCCAAAATCGAATTCTTATGGTAATCGTGGCTCTAATGGGCGCGGTTTTTTTTCCCATTTTTTCGGTATTTTTTTAATTAAACCATTGACGAAATAGTTTTTTGACAAACGTTCCCAATTGTACAGCCATATTTCCACCAGTGCCGGAGGAACTTACGTTCCATTCATCACTTTTAATGATTCTGCTGAGTTTTTTGTTCCGCCGAATTTTTCAACTATTATTCCTAAATAATTATGTGGGAAATTATTAATGTTGTTTGTTGTTGTTACGATGTTTTCTGAAGTCGTTGATGTAGAACCTTCTGACGCGAGCTGCTCTGCTGGCGAATCTGCAATGGATAGCTTTCGCTATTTGATACAGGAGTAGAATTTATATCAAGAATACCATATTAAACGTAACGATTTCTCTTGACATACATTGTCTGCTTGGGGGTCAGGATCAGTTCGATGAAAATAAAAACATAATGTTCTTTTCATAATTGTTTGTTACATCCAATCAAGGGGGATTTACGTTCACTTTCAGCTGGCTTCTTGCCAACAATAAAAACAGTTCGATAGCAAGAGATGCATTGTAGCACAATCGATCACTATTTTCCTTAAAATATTGCGCCGAAAATTCAAAATTAAAATTTGAATAAAGCTAGCAATACCTAATTTTGAGGAAGTCGAATGATTTAAAAATGAATTTGTCCAACAGTCTTTATATTAAACGCAATTAAAAAAATATTTTTCACATTTTGTATAGAATTTTTAGCTTTGTCATTTAAGTTACTAAAATGGTTTAGCCGTCCAACATAAAGAAAATATATTTTTTTTATTAAAAGACTTCAACAACACAAAATGTTCAAAATTTTTAGGGCTTTAACAAAATTTACTTAACTAAGTCCATTAATTTCAAGAAATAAAAAAATCATATCTGGTTCATTAATTTATAAGTAAACATACTTGTAGCACTTGTTATTAATAAAGTTCAATTTAAATTGAAATAAATTTGCTAAACAATTGGAATTCTTTTGAATTCTACTTAATTTTTTTTTTTTGATATTACCTCCCACAACTTAGTCCTGGATCCGCCACTGAGCAGGGGTTTGTACCATTCATCCCCAAAAGGTCTGGTCAGGGTTCAGCATCTGAAGAAGAGCTCAGAGAATTGCGTTCCGCTAAGTTATTGAAAACCCATTTCGATTGCTTATTCAATGGTTCGAACCTTCATGTCTTGTTCCATAATACGGAAAGCTCGCACTGCCACATTAGCGATGTATGTTCCGATCAGGTAATGCTTAGGCCTTTTCTTTTGTGCTTCGTTAAGGCGTCCACATACTCAGGTAAAGCATATGATATCCCTAGCTTTAACACAGCAGTGCGACTAGATTTCCCGTCAGTAGCAAGCGGAGCTCGGCCAAAAGGCATTTTCGTATTTATTTGAAGCAAACTTTTTCAGAATGTTAGTCTTTTGTTCAAGTAGTCGCTTTTTGGCCAATTCTACAAACTTAGCTCTTTAGGTAACAGTCTTTACGGATTATTGTTATTTGTAAGAAAAACCGACTTATCCGTTGATAAAGATTGAAGCAGAGCTTAAGGTCTTATTTCAACGGCACACGTTTTTAAACAGTAATGGCTTTGTGTTAAGATATTTCAATTTGTGCCTTGACAGATTCACCAATAGAGGGTCCCTTAGAACAAAAAAGTTCATGTGGCGGACAAGCCTATATCATTTAAGCTCGACTTCGCGAGGGAGTTGACTTCCGAACTGTAATGTAAGGAATTATTAATGCAGAGCAACAGCAATTGGAGGTGGTCCGAAAATCCTTTCTGTCGTTTGAAGAAAATGGACTGGGGAGAACTGCGAAGACTAAGCACGCCATAGACCTGGTGCCTGGTTTCTCCAGCAGAGCAGAGCAGCAGCGGATCTACGAGGAAATCTATGACTGCGCCCGTATTATGTCATACAGACTTTAAGAAGAGATTTTTCGCGGAGAAATGTGAACACCCGATAGCTTTATTTTCCCAGAAGCTCAATCCTTGCCAGCGAAACTATAGCCCTACGGAGAAGGAGCGCTACGCTGCTGCTCTAGCAACTAAACGGTTTAGACCCTACATAATTTCCGACAAATCTAGTATAATCTTTTTCTCTACGAGTAATAGTTATAAAAAGTGACACAACTTACCTTACTAATTCATTCATCATCATTCATCTGCAACAAAGGTAATGACCCAACTTTCATCACTAGAAATAGGAGGGAAGTACTAGACATTACTCTAATATCTGATCCCTTACTTAACCAGCTAGACGCGTGGAAGGTGGGGATCGAACACTCATTCTCGGACCACCGATACATAGAATTTACAATAAGTCTAGAACATCCTCCCGCCGAGAACATAACTAATCTAAGATTAACCAACTGGGGATACTATAAAAATCTCCTCAACAGGAACCTACCCGCTCCTCCGACACACATACGCAACCGTCAAGAATTAGATAGCCTAGTTAACACTTTTACTGATATCTGCGGTGAGGCCTTAAAAAGGGCTTGCCCAAGTAGAACAGTCAAATCAAAGCACAAACCCCCATGGTGGAACCCAACCCTAGCGAACCTTAAAAGAGAGTGTAGAACTTACTTCAATAAAGCTAAATACAACAATAGCGAATCCTCCTGGAATTTATATCATACAAAACTAAGCCTATACAAAAAGGAAATTAGAATATCAAAACGAAGAGCCTGGGCTAACTTCTGCAGTAATATAGAATCTACTGCGGAGGCATCCAGACTCAGAAAAATTCTAGCTAAAGCTCCAGCGACCATTGGCTATCTTAAAACCAATGCTGACAGCTGGACGGAAAACAGTCAGGAAACCCTTGAACTACTGTTAGACACCCACTTCCCTAAGAACACCCATGTAGTGGAGGACCTCCACATAGAGGAGAATTTAGACGACCAGAGTATTGACAACATTTCAAACCCTGGCCGCATTCAGTGGGCTGTCAACTCTTTCAAGCCCTTCAAATTACCTGGCCCAGATGGGTTCTTCCCGGCCCAGTTACAACGGACACTAGATATGTCCCTCCCCTGGCTGACAGCCATCTTCCACGGCTGCCTTGCTCTAAACCATATTCCAACAAGGTGGCTGGACGTTAAGGTAATTTTTATACCGAAAGCCGGCAAGCCCTCCCACACCAACCCAAAGGACTTCCGCCCGATCAGTCTCTCTTCCTTCTTGTTGAAGACCCTGGAAAGGCTAATCGACACCCACATCAGACTAACCATCGACCATAGCCTACTCTCTGACGCACAGCATGCGTACCGTAAGGGTAGGTCAACCGATACCGCCCTCCACTCTCTAGTGTACAGTATAGAACGAGGCTTCCGCAATAAGGAATACTCTCTTGCAGCGTTTCTAGACATAGAAGGCGCCTTTAACAACGTCACCCCAACGGCGATTACTTGTGCTCTGACTAAACTGGGCATTGAGCGGCCCATAGTGGGACTCATACACACCATGCTAACCAGCAGGGTAGTGCACTCCACTATGGGACCGGCCCACTCGACCAGGAACGTCAGTAGAGGAACCCCACAAGGGGGCGTACTCTCACCTCTTCTATGGGTTTTAGTGGTCAACAAACTGCTTTCACTCCTAGAAGAGGCGGGCACAAAAGTGGTAGCCTACGCGGATGACGTGGTTATCCTACTGCAGGGTAAATTCCCGCAAACCCTTTGCAATCTAATGGAGACAGCCCTATCCACCCTCTCCCGGTGGACAGCTGGCTGTGGACTGGGAGTTAACCCGGAAAAAACCGAACTAGTTCTCTTTACAAGGAAGTACAAGGTACCAATTCTAGTTCCCCCAAAACTACACCAAACGCGCCTAACCTTTAGCAACCAAGCAAAGTACCTTGGTGTCATTCTTGACAAAAAGCTTCTCTGGACTGATAACATCCTAGATCGCACACGCAAAGCGGCCATAGCCCTCTTCGCTTGTAAAAAAGCCATAGGGAGGAAGTGGGGTTTCTCCCCCATGATAGTTCACTGGCTATATACTGCAATAGTCAGGCCCATTCTACTCTACGGAAACATCGTTTGGTGGCCTTCTCTAGATAAAAACTGTAACCTCCGGATCCTTCACAAGATCCAAAGATGCGCAGAGCTCTGCATCAGTGGGGCACTGCGCACTACCGCCACTGAGGCACTAAATACAATTCTCGATCTCCAACCCCTGGACCTACTTGCCAAAAGCTGGGTATCAGCCACAGCGCTGAGGCTCCGTGAAGCAGCGGCATGGACAACAGGCTCCACGGTCCACTCCAATATCCTATCAAAGCATTCACCCCTACCACTTTATACAGACTACGTCCCACCCATAGTCGACTTCGAAAGAAGATACAACATTTATATACCCACCCGTTCAGACTGGGACAACCTCCCACATCAATTCGTAAACGCCGTCAACATACACTGACGGCTCCAGGCTTAACTCCCAAACAGGTGGGGGAGTCTTTTCCCCCGAACTAGACTTAAAAGTCTCTTTCCGCCTACCAGACCACTGTAGTGTTTTCCAAGCGGAAGTGATTGCAATTCAGGAAGCCACTACCCACCTGAACACGTCTGTACATCAAGACATAGATATCTTCATATTCTCGGATAGTCAAGCTGCCCTCAGGGCCCTCGACTCCTACACAACGAGCTCAAAAACAATCTCTGAATGCCGCAAATCTCTTAACGAGATGGCCACTCATCTGAGTATCAACCTCATCTGGGTGCCTGGACACCGCAACATTGAGGGCAACTGCATAGCAGACGAGCTAGCAAGACAGGGGACAACCGCCGATATCCTTCGCGATAAGGTCACGGTAGGGATGCCCATGGCTACCTGCAAGCTCCATCTCAGGCAGAGATTGTATACTCTTTCCAACAACCGTTGGAACTCAATCTCAACATGCCACAAATTTAGACTCACATGGCCAAACTACAACACGAAAAGAACAAAAACTCTCCTACAATGTAGCAGGGAGAACATCTCCACTCTCTTAAATGCCCTCACGGGCCACTGTCTTATAGGGACTCATGCGATAAGGCTGGGTCTAAGTAACCACGACTTCTGCCGCAGCTGCAAACAGATAGACGAAGAGGAGAGCATCGAACTCCTCCTATGCTTCTGCCCAGCGCATAACCTAAAGCGCTTTCAAACCCTAGGTAGCTACACACTTCCGAACCTTGCGGCCATTCAGGACGTAAGCATTCAAAAACTACTATGTTTCTTAAGAAAAACAGAATACTTCGCGAAAGCAGATAACCCATGAGCTAGGGAAACGGATCTTTTCAGAGATCATGTGGTATCACAAGGGGCCCATTGTGGCCTAAGTGAGGGGACTAATATTTAGTCTCCAACCACTCCTACCTAACCTAACCTAACCTACCTTACTAAAGTGAATTGTAACTAAAGAAGTTGAGGTCCCATTGAGGACCGATTGAGAGCGCGGCATCCTTGGTTGGGTGGTTGCATTTGACTAACACATCTACTGCCACTAAAACTCCCGTAAAAATATAGCATGACTTTTTCTTGATATATGAAACTTTCCTGCTGTCGAGTAACGGTGCTTTAAATATCGAAAAGAACCAACACAAAAAAAATTAAACAAGAGAAATCGCTAAAGTCGAGTGCCTCGACTTTTATACGAGTATACTCGCTACATCCGGAAAAACTCTGAGTGATCCAGGAAAAGGTCCGAAAAAATCTGTTGACGGCATACGATCGAAGCCGCCAACAATGTGATCAATATGCTCGGAGCTTCTTGGCCACTCCAGGTCAGGAAGTATACCCTCTTTGACCTTAATGAACGCAAAGTTTTGCTGGGAATTCTTTAAAGCTCGAGTGGTAAAAACAGTCGGAAACAATGCCTACGAGCTGGAAGACTTGCAAGGAGTTTACCACGCCAAAAATGTTCGGGCGTCAAAAAGTAAACAAATGCAAAAGAATAATGTCACCAACAGCAAGTGATTGTCCAGGTTTACCAGAAAAGGATTCAAATGCTCCTAATGATTTAGTTCAGTGGCTTCAGACCTGGAGACGTGTCTTTAAATTCTTAAGTGGTGTTGCATTTTAAGTTGGATCTGGCTGGAAGTACGAGGGTGGTCCGATAAGTACTTAGCCTCCAAAAGAAAAACGAAAAATTTGGAAAAGTGGCGATTTATTTCTCAACATAATCTCCTTTTAGCTCGGTACACTTGACCCAGCGATGCTCGTCTGAAAAATACGTTTCCTCGAGGTCTGCAAAATAGGCCTCTGTGGCGGCGACGAGCTCCTCATTCGGCGCAAATTTCTGTCCAGCGAGTGACTTTTTTAAGTTTGGAAACAAAAAGAAGTCACACGGGGCCAAATCTGGAGAATATGGTGGAAGGGGTAGCAGTTCGTAGCCCAATTCGACCAATTTTGACTTGGCGAGGGCGGAAGTGTGAGCCGGTGCGTTGTCATGATGGAAGAGCACTTTTTTCTTCGCCAAATGGGGCCGTATTTTCTGCAATTTGGCGGCGAATCGGCCCAATAGTTCGGCATAGTACAGCCCTGTGACCGTTTTGCCCTTCTCCAGGTAGTCGATGTTGGTCTTTGGTGCGTACCAGAGGATCCATGTTTCGTCGACGGTCACGAAACGACGCAGAAACTCCTTTGGATTGCGCTTAAACAGCGTCAAACACTGCCACACTGAAGTGGTCTCACGGTTGCGTTTGTTGTCCGGAGTGAGCAAACGCGGAACCCATCGCGCCGACAGCTTTCTCATGCCCAACATTTCATGCAGGATATAACCCACGCGGTCTTTTGACATGCCTACTGTCTCAGCAATCTCGCGTATCTTCTATCGGCGGTCTGCCAATACGAGATCGTGGATTTTTGTCACGTTATCCTCCGTGGTAGCCGTTTTCGGGGCACCTGGGCTTGGCTTATCAAAAACAGACGTGCGACCCACGTTGAAACTCGTTAAACCAATTTTTGACGGTCGCCATCGAAGGAGAAGAGTCACCGTACACAGCATCCAAGCTCTCTTTGATTTCGCTGCGCGATTTCCCTTCCAAAAACAAGAATCGAATCACAGACCGATTTTGCTCTTTCTCCATTTTTCTAAAATCCGCGAACACGTCCGATTCCACACGTAGTCAAACAAAACTGCGAGTCCGATTCGGCTGAAATTTCGACAGTAGCCGTCTACGAGAACGTACTACACGATATTAAATTTCTATTGCGATAGTGACGCCATCGGGCGGTGATACTAAGTACTTATCGGACTCCCCTCGTATTGGCAGATAGCGTAGGCGGGGTAACGCCAAAACCGGTGACGCCACCTTTGTTGGCCATTTGGGCGAACTGGCTATTTAAATGAATCCGAGATCGCTCTTGGGGATTCTCTTAAGTGATTTTGGATCGTCTAATGACCCACTGTTGACAGCGCCCGGTTTGGTGAGATTGCAATCCCATTTAAAGCACGCTTGTGATGAAAATTAAATAAAGTTAGGTAGTGGTAAAAGGCTAATTTCATTTTTATTTATCGTTTCCCATAGCACTTCTGAACTTAACCTCCTGGCAAAAGTTTCTTGGAAATCTCGGACGGCAGCAGCACGACCTCCAACGAGGAGCACTAGCTCCTGGACACCGCCATCGATCATTCGTTGGAAAACGTGTCGGTAAATTCGTTTTGGGCGGACCAGCTACATCCACCGCCGTAAACTCGCGGTCAGTCAGAGTAGCCTCGGGGTTATCCACCGGGGAGATTTCTCAGAGGCCATTATGATGGACACTCCATTATTGTTTGGACGTCAAACGTTAGACTGTTGAGCGGCTATTCAGAGCATACCGGCCAATCTTCGCTAGCAGCGGCAGCCCCGCGATCAGCTACTCTTACCAGGAAAATTAATCAAATTAGTTTAAGGTAAATCCGTCGTTTGTATTAGAGCAAAATTTTGCTTGTGAACTAATGCAGATTTTCTGTCTGCGGTCCCGAATTGTACAACCTTTTTTTTTTGTAAAATCTGGACAGAGAAATGAGTTAATTTAAAGACAATTGCAGCGCGCTCTTAATTTTTTTATCGCACGTCCCGTCTTATTCTTCGGAGTTCCTCAGGATCAGGAGACCCCTCCACATTATAGTGCCGTGTTCTCCGCTTGGGCTAATGCCAGGCGTTAAATTTTGCAGGCGTCTGTAGTCGACGTTCCGCGTCACTCGAATCGCTGTTTTGACCCCCCAAAATAATAAATCGGCGGTTAAATTGCGTCTCGGGTCAAGTAAAGAAGTATTGATGTTTAGGATAAAATTCATAGCTCGAATACATTAAATGTAATTACTTAAACGAAATAAAATGGTGCGAGTGATTTTTTGGGGGATTAGACCGCCTGGAAATGATTCCGCCCTTTGATGATGGGTAGTGCCTCCTATACGCCATTTAGCATCATTTTCGACCTCCAGTAGCAAGCGGAGCTCGGCCAAAAAGGCATTTTCGTATTCATTTGTAGCGAACTTTTTGAGAATGCTTGTCTTTTGGTTCAAGTGGTCGCTTTTTGGCAAATTCTATAAATTTGGCCTTTCTGGTTTTTGATAATGTTAGTATTTTATTCAACTTGTCGCTTTTTGGTAAAATCTACAAATTTAGCCTTTCCGGTGTTCGAGTTCACCATCTTTAGGTACCAGTCTTTAGGGATTATTGTTATTTGTAAGAAATCGACTTATCCGTTGATAAAGTTTGAAAGAGAGCTTGAGGTCTTATTTCAACGGCACACGTTTTTAAAAAGGAATGGTTTAGTTTTAAGAGATTTTAATTTGTGCCTTCAAACCATCTATTGCAGCCTTAGGAAAATTTTCGATTTTTTAGCAGATGCAAAAGGTTTTAGTTCATTGCTAAATTTTGATTCGCCCACAACCAATTTCGATACGCCCATTGATTGGGTGTTTTCAAATAGTTTCGATAATAGGGCCACTGTGCGAGTTACCGCACACGTCGTTGCGGACTTACAGCAGCCCCCCAAACCTCGACGACAGCTAAATGGTCATTAACCCATACAATGGGTGCATAAACGCTGAGCTTGGAAACCTGCGGAAGTGAGCAGAGCCAACCGCCTCAGCAGAACGGAGTCAGCCGCCTCAGCAGTGAACGAAGCCAGCCACATTGAAAGCTACACGAAATCTTCCGACTATGCAGATTTGCATTCCTCACTCCAATTTGCCAGCTATGCAGTTCCCACTCCCCTTTCCATTTAATTCTCATACATTCCACCAGATACCATAACTTAGTTATTAGTTTACGAAACCAGAAAGGGGCATTACAATTCTGACTGTCAACGGACAAGGTTATTTCTCTTTATTCAAACGGCGATTATTCACTGTTCACCAAAAATCATACACTGGACTCTGAGGCGATATACTTGGATACTGGAATTGCACACTGGACACTTGGACAGTATACACATATATACTGTAATTGGCGCAACCAGACTCGAACCAGGAGATCGAAAATGCTTCAACTCCTAAGCGTATTGTTTCTGTACGACAGGTAAGTGAACTAATGGCGGCGAAGATATGAGAAAGGAAAAGGAAGAAGTGAAAACTAAATAAATTTAATAAAAAAAAAAATATTAAATTAAATTAAATAATGTCAAAAAACACCGAAGCTATAATTTGTTTCATCGTCCAATTTTGATAAAATTTATTCGAAACTCAGAACTAGTTAAAAAATGTTATTTCCAAGCGTAGGAGGTTATATGTTAAACAAGAAAGGAAGTTAACTTCGGCAAGCCGAAGTATGTATACCCTTGCAGCTATAATTATTAAATTTAAAAATACAAAAAATGGTATTCCCCATAGTATAAGATAATATGTAGAAAAAAAACACCGATGCTATAATTTGTTTCATATTAATTTCCCACCAATTTTGCGATCGTTCCTATGGCAGCTATATGATATAGTCGTCTGATTTTGATAAAATTAAATTCGAAATTCAGAACTAATTAAAAAATGATATTTCCAAGCGTTGGTTAGATTATAGATTTTAGATTATATGTTAAATAAAAACACCAAAGATATAATTTTTTTCTTTTTTTTCGATTATTCCATGGGAGCTTTAAGATATAGTTGTCCGATCCGGCTGGTTCCGACTTATATACTACGTGCAAAAAAAACAATAAGACTTCTGGGAAAGTTTCAGTAGAAACAGAAGGCCCTATACTACATGCAAGGGTCTTTGACAGCTATATGATAGAGTCGTCCGATTTTTATTAAATTTAATTCGAAATTATTAAAAATACTCAAAATGTTATTCCCAATAGTATAAGAGAATATGTCAAAAAACACCGGAGCTATGATTTGTTTCATATTATTTTCCCACCAATTTTCCGATCGTTCCTATGACAGCTATGTGATATAGTCGTCCGATTTTGATAAAATTAAATTCGAAATTCAAAACTAATTAAAAAATGTTATTTCCAAGCGTAGGTTATATGTCTAAAAACTCCAAAGATATAATTTTTTTTAGTTTTTTTTCCGACTATTCCTATGGGAGGTATAAGTTATAGTTGTCCGATCCGGCTGGTTCCGACTTATATACTACCTGCAAAAGAAATATGACTTTTGGGAAAGTTTCAGCCCGATAGCTTTAAAACTGAGAGACAAGTTTGAGTAGAAACGGACGGACATGGCTAGATCGACTCGTCTAGTGATGATGATCAAGAATATATATACTTTATGGAAATCATAATACCCTCTGCAAGGGTATAAAAACACCGAAGCTATAATTTGTTTCATATTATTTCCCACCAATTTTCCAAACGTTCCTTTGGCAGCTAAAAATAAAATTTAATTCAAAATTCAAAACTAATTAAAAAATGTTATTTCCAAGCGTAGGAGGTTATATGTTAAACAAGAAAGGAAGTTAACTTTGGCAATCCGAAGTTTTCACGACGAGAAAAAAAGTTTAAAAAGTAGATTTTTACACAAATTCGTCCTTTTCAATAAGTACTTAACCCACCTACATTGCAATCTCTCTTTTAGTGATTAGGCTAGACACTTAGGGCTGGTATTAGAATTAAGAAACTGGCAGTCTTTTCGACTTCTGAATTACTTCCAAGCGGTGGTCTACGCTATAAAAGAAGCACAGACTCCCAAACATTTATAGTGATAGCAATGCGACTATCAAGGTGATTTACTCGACAAATACAAAACTCTTAGACAATAGCGGACTGTGAAAAGTGAAAAGTGCATGTAGTGAGTGAATGTGCGGAATTTAACGCTCCGTAGAAAAAGCGGCTAGCAACGTTCGCTTGCAGCGGCGGATCGGGTAGAGGCTTCCTGCGGTCGGTCCATGGACTTGCCTGTCTCTGCGCATAAAGGCACTTTCATTTCTCGTGCCGCAGTCGACTCAGCGGGCTCGGGCAGTGTTGCACAATGCCAGAAGAATCAACTGATCGCATGGCGAGGATGTCTAAAGCCCCTCGCTATGGAGTTTCGAGTCCTCAGAGATAAAAGTCGCTTTGGTACACTGGTTGCAGTATCAGTCCACTGCCTACAGTTGTGCGCTGATGCCTAAAGACAATATCTACATGCTGCAGGTTGCACTTGCCGATCTGCGCTAGGATTGTAGCTTACCTTTAAGGGTGGCTGCTCTAGCTCCTCCGCAAGGAGTCCAGAACACGGCGAGTGACAGCTCTTCTGCACGGCAGAGAACTATCCGGTGCTAAAGGTCACGGAGCTGACCAATTACCATTCCCCCCGCTTACGCGAACACCGTAAAAGGGGGCCCTGGCGACCAAGCTGCGGCGGTATAACCGTCATTGGAAAAGTCGAGAGTAAATTCCAGGCCTTCGGTGGAAACTCTGAACCATGCAAACCGAGCTATTTGCCGAATTCCCACACTGGGAGGCTATATGGTCTGCGTCTGTACCAAACTGGCCGGCTGTCACGACACCTGGCAGCAGGTTTAAAATGCAACCAACCTGGCAGTAGGTATAAAATTCACAACATGGAAGGAATGTTGACTAATAACGATACTACTTCAGGTGGCAACCACGCGCGAAAACCCTCACGGCCAGGGCACGGATTCTGGAGACTCCAAATCCCATTCCAATCAACAAACAATGGCGAGGCGGTGGCGAACTCGGCCGTTTAGGTTTAGGTACGATCTACGGAAATAAAGCCGCAGAACCATCCGCGGCGTTTAAAAGCAGCACGAAAATCATGAGGTGACCATTGCTGAAAAAACCACAGGTCAATCGTCCTCTTGGGAAGAGGATGTCGCGCCGGAAGCACCCAAACGGAACCGACAAGCCCAACTGGCGGGCAGAAAAATAACTCTGCGAAGACAGCGAAAGCGAACCAGGAGCTCACAGGATCGGAACAGGTCGCAGAGCTTGGAGCGCTCCTCGACGAAGTCATTTGCTTCACGAATGACATGCAGGTGCGTCAAAGTTACTATAAAAACAATGTTCTCGACAATGAAGTCTCTCAACGGAAGCCGCCACAAATGCACTCAGTCAAGCTTGGAACCTCCTCCCAGAGCTCCAAAAAGGGCCCACGGAGTGCACAAAGAGCAGCAGACACCTTATAGTCATAAAGAGGAAAACGCCACACAAAATGATTTCTGGCGTTATGTAACCAAATGCCACACGACCACCAGCGCCGCACAAACACACCCGTGGCGTCGGCTGGTAAAACTTACAGCGAAGTCCTAGCTATGTTCATCCGACGGGACGACGGCAAGCTGCAAAACCTAACCACCCGAGTCAACAAGGTCCAATATACAGCAAATGAAAACCTCCTTCTAGAGCTCAACAGAAGCGAGGACACCAGAGGGTGTCCTAGGAGAAGCGGCGGAGGGGGGCGAGCTATCCAAAAGCTCGAGGAGCAAGACGGTGATGATCAGCGACCAAGATTCACTAGAAGCGGCCAACGATGTTATCAAGGCTCTGGTGGTCCAATTGGCCGTGAACGCCGACTTAGTTAAAGTGAGGAGCCTACGTCCATTCTATAGAGATACCCAGACGGCAGTGGTTGGTCTGCCCAGCAAAGATGCCGAAGCTGTTCTTGACAAAGCAAAGATCAGGCTAGGATGGTCTATTCGCAGAGTGAAGGAGGGGCACTCGTAGCCCAGGTGCTACAAGTGTTTGGAGATTGGGCATATAGCCCTATAGTGCCATAGTAAAGTCCACAGGAGCGGGTGCTGCATAAAACGCTGCAAGGGAGTGTGAAGGAGGACCAACGTCGACGAACCATCAAGCAAGAGGCAGGCGGTGCCCTAACGCTGCAAAGAAAGTCGTAGACAACCCCGCGAATGGAAGTGATCCAGCTTAACCTGAATTACTGTCGAGCTGAGCAGGACTTACTTCTGCAGTCACAACGTTAAAGACGACAGACAGGCTGCGCTGTAACTGTGCAGGAGAATCCGGAAGATCCTTTCTAGAGGTGCGGAAAGAAGCGGGATTTGTACGAGCTTGAATAGGAGAGACGTGGGTATACAGTTCCTATCTAGCACCAAGTCTACCACTGGAATCCTTCAGCCGAGCACTGGACATGATGGTCTTCGATGCCGCTACCCAACCATCAATGCCGGTGATTTCAACGCGTGGATCGCGTGGGGGTGTCCTCTCACCAACATCCGGGGGCGTACGTTACAGAGTCGCGCTGCTGATCGACGGAACGCAGGAAAGGTTTAATCGGGCAGGAGCTGACTCTATTATAGAACTCACATTCGTGAGCGCCACGATAGACCGACGTTCGCACTAGAGAATCCGCAAATTATTCACGGCGACCACGAGGCAATCCTCTGTACGTCCCGAACAGAGTAGCCAAGGGCTAACGCCAGGAGACGTTGAATGCTCCAAAGATGAGTAGGCGCTTTGCGGACATGCACCTCGACCCGGAGACAGACCCAAACTCCAATTCTGAAGGGATTGCAGCCGGCGTGGAGGACGCGTGCAGGGCAAACCGTTTAGAAGAGACCACGAGCCGGTACCCTCAAGAGAACGTTCCTTAGAGCCAGAAGAGCTCTTCAACGGTCGAAAAGGACGGACAGGGCCGAGGCTGCACACGCCGCCTTTAAATAAGCCAGGAGGTCGTCCCTAAAGCACGCTATCCAGGACAACAAACGGGAATGCTTCCGGAAGTTATGCGACGCAGCAGAACAGGACCCTTGGGGGTAACTGCAGGCCACCGCTCTCCTACGAACCACGAAAACCTATATGAGATTGTTCGCACTTTGTTTAAAACGGGTAGCGCCAAGGAGCAAACACGACATGAAATGGGTCCTACAATGGAGATCAGCGAAGTAACGGAGGTCGAGGTTGCTGAAGCTGTCAGCGAGAGGGAACATTTTCCCGTGGGTGTAAAACCCAGAAGCTGTTGCTTCTGAACAAACCAGGAAAGCCGCCAGGAGAAGCTTCCTCCTACAGACCAATTTGTCTGCTCGAGACAGTTGGCAAGGTTTTTGAAAAGCTAATTTCCAAGCGACTTAATCTGGCAATCGAAGCTGCTGGCGGCCTCTCCCCTAACTAGTTCGGCTTCCGGAAAGGAAAGTCCACTTTAGACGCGATCCACTTTGAATAGAGTTTACAAAAAATGTTGACATTTGTTGAGTGAGTGTCTTAGACCATCTTGTAGAGTGATTTATTCCTGGTGTAAAGAATCCAGCCTTAATCTTCACTTTTTTGCGACTTTTTGCAAAAATTAATTTTTTATGTAGCAACCTCTCGATTGCCAATGCGGCCGTTAAAAGTGTGACGCAAGCACACGTACGGCCGCGACAAGCAGAGTGCCGTACTCGCTTTTATTTGTGAGCATATCCTCGACAATGTGTTTCAGATGAACAAAACTCGTTTAAAGGAGGAAGCGCGAGTTTTTTCCGTAAATTTTTCGACACTTCGCCAAAAATGAAATAGAACAAGGAAGAACGCTATAGTCGAGTACCTCGACTATCAGATACCCGTTACTCAGCTAAATAGAGATATGCAAGTAGCAAAGCGAGATTAAAATGCGCCACCTACCGGCGGTATACAGATTTAAGCGTTTTGGGCGTTAGAGTGGGCGTGGCAAATTTTTTTTTGGACCAATCGATAGGTATTGACGAAACCAATACATTTCAGTTAAAATTTTTTATTCAGCATAAAAATTGTGGGCATCACAGGTTTTCGCGGTTTGTGGGCGTTAGAGTGGGCGTGGCATATTCGCGTGACAAACTTGCGCTGCGTATAAGGCTACGGAATCTAAATCTGAAATCCCAATTCTCTATCTTTGATAGTTTCCGAGATATCCACGTTCATATTTACGATTTTTTGAAGTTTGTGGGCGGTTTATGGGCGTTAGGGTGGGCGTGGCAAACTTTTTTTTGGGTCAATCGATAGGTATTGATAAGAACATTACATTTCAGTTAAAATTTTTATTCTAGCATCAATACTGTAGGAGCCACAGTTTTGGGCGGATTTTGGGCGTTAGAGTGGGCGTGGCACTGTACTGAAACAAAGTTGCGCTGCGTAAGAAGCTCAGGAATCTGCACGCCA
Source organism: Drosophila suzukii (assembly GCF_043229965.1). Taxonomy (NCBI): domain Eukaryota; kingdom Metazoa; phylum Arthropoda; class Insecta; order Diptera; family Drosophilidae; genus Drosophila; species Drosophila suzukii. The sequence goes on along the minus strand of NW_027255909.1, from coordinate 128,161 downwards.
AATCTCAATAGCCTAGCTCCCATAGTTTCCGAGTTCTCAGCGTTCATCCGGACAGACAGACGGACAGACGGACAGACGGACATGGCTAGATCGACTCGGCTAGTGATCCTGATCAAGAATATTTATACTTTATGGGGTCGGAAACGCTTCCTTCTGCCTGTTACATACTTTCCGACGAATCTAGTATACCCTTTTACTCTACGAGTAACGGGTATAAAAACGGAATAAAAACCAGGAAGAACGCTATAGTCGAGTACTCCGACTATCAGATACCCGTTATTCAGCTAATGGTACCAAGGGGAAATGGATAAATGCAAGCAGCAAAGCGAGATTAAAATGAGCCACCTACCCGTGATCTCAATATATGGTTATGTGGGTGGTAGACAGATTTAAGCGTTATGTGCGTTAGAGTGGGCGTGGCAAACTTTTTTTGAGCAATCGATAGGTATTGACGAGACCAATATATTTCAGTTAAAATTTTGTATCTATCATGAATATTGTGGGTGCCACAGGTTTGGGCAGTTTGTGGGCGTTAAAGTGGGCGTGGCATATTCGCGTAACAAACTTGGCTACGGAATCTAAATCTGAGATCACATTTCTCTATCTTTCATAGTTTCCGAGATATCCGCGTTCATACCTACGATTTTTTGAAGTTTGGGGGCGGTTTGTTAACGTTACAGTGAGCGTGGAAAACTTTTTTTTAGGTCAATCAATAGGTATTGATGAGAACAATATGTTCAAGTTAAAATTTTCTAGCATCAAAACTGTAGGAGCCACAGCTTTGGGCGGTTTGTGGGCGTTAGAGTGGGCGTGGCACATTACTGAACAAACTTGCGCTGCGCAGGAATCTCAGGAATCTGCATGCCTAATTCCAGTACTGTAGCTTCCGATATCTTAGAGTTCAAACGGACAGACGGACATGGCTAGATCGACTCGGCTAGTGATCATGATCAAGAACATATATTCTTTATGGGGTCGGAAACGCTTCCTTCTGCCTGTTACATACTTTCCGACGAATCTAGTATACAGTATATGTCATTCCTCTCCTTAAAGAAAAGGAAAATGTCGGCATGCATATGGCAACATGCATGCTAAATATAAAAAAATCAGAACAAAAGTATAGCCAACATTCGCTGGCAAAGGGCACCACGCTTTCGTATTTTTACCAGACATGGCCCGCGCTGAGCAGCTGAACTGCTCAATTTCAACCGCACGGAGTCCGTGATGCTAATTGGAATTATAACAGGCCAGCGTGGCTGGTCGGCACACATGCTGGCAGGCTGAATTCCGCAAAAAAAATTATTTCTGCTGAAGCTGCAGGGATGAAGAGGAAGAAGAAATTATAGAAAACTTTCTCTGCTCCTGTCCAGCCCTATTAACGAAACACTTAGGTTCCCCTTTATCAACGATCTATACGAACTGGCTAAATTAAAAATCTAAATACTTTCATAAAATCCTCTAGGTGGAAGAATGTTAACCAACGTATTCAAACGTATTATACGGTTTTACAAAAGTGGTCAAAGTGTGTGATACTAAGGTCTGACAGTCGTTCCAATCTAACCTAACCTTTAATACTATACATAAATGTGATTTGGCTATTTTCGAAACAACTGTCAACACCACTTATTTTAGTTAACATGTCGCCGCCTAGGATACAAATTAAATTTAAAGCCTATCGACAAAAAAAAATTGAAAAAATCATTAAAAATTATATTACATTTTCCATGAATTTTGGGCATGTTTTAATCGCAGGGAACTTCAAGTTGAAACTATTTTTCAAAAGTTGTGGTAGGTTTATGACCTTTTATATATACATATATATATATATATATTACAATAATAAATATAAAACTAATTTGTGTGGAAAACTGAGTGCGTCTAACCCAAGACCAGCAGTGTATATACAGCTCCGGCAACAAAAATAGCACCAATGTGTAGGCAATTCTTTTTTGTGCTACAGAAGGGTCATTTTTTGCAATATTTTTATTCTTTTTCTAAGGGTAAGTAGGGTTACATATCTATTAACTAAAATAAAATTTGTTACGCCCACAATGCGGATGGTTTTTAAAATTTCTATACATTTATCAAAAAAGTAGCAAAGTTATGCGGCAACAAAAATAGCACTACTTAAAGAAAAGGCTTAAAAAACTTAAAAATACCGCGATTTGGAATTTTTGTTTGATTGTAATGTAAGGTAATAAAATATTGTTCTAAAGCTTGAGCTGCAACAACAACGACCGACCTTAACGTCACTAGACACCAGAATCATTCCTTGACAAAATTGTTGTGTGGTTCTTTCAAAATAGCTCAAGGGCAGTTTTTTCTTCGGTTTTGCATTAAAAACAAAGTTTTTTAACATTTCTGCAAAAATGTTCGATGTTTTTTAGTTCTGGGGCTTGAAAGGTCCCCATTATACCATTTAGCTTAGGGGTTTTGAAACTTTGGACGACTCTCTATCAGATTTTTTTTGGTTTATAATCGTGGTAATGCCTTTTTTTTCAAACTTGCTTTGTTTTTATTAAGGTTTCATCATAAGGTAAGTTTGAAAGTGAATCAACTCAAGGCATATTTAAGTTTAAATAATTTCTTCAGCAGACATGGAACTACGACTTGTCTTTCCAATGTGGAGATTGAGACATATTTAAATAAAATTGATTTTGAAATTGATACGTACGGAGAAGAATTGTTGAACGAATCAGCATTTGCAGTTGATCAGGAAAATTAAGTGGCGATTGAAAAAGCGATCAATATGTCAGATATACTCCTATTCCGTTGGCAAACCTGATTGCATCGAATTCACCTAAACTATTCAAACGCAAAGCGCCTGCTGACTATGACACAGGTTATGCTGAAGAAAGTACAAATGCCGAACATGTACATAGGATCTGTTAGGGCTATAGATCCTAAAGACAGTTTTCAAAAAGATGCTGTGGCGCCAGTTTCAATCAGTTCGTCAGACCTTTCTTCGACAATATTTACCAGACATACCACACAAATGGGAAGTGACATTTTTCAAGTTGTGTGACTACTCTGGATTTTGCTATAGTTTTAAGATATATTTCGGCGCAGAGGACAACGTTGTTCAAACCCGCTCACCAGATCTTGGTGCGGAAGCAAATGTAGTTTTTCGACTATCAAGCAATGTTCCGGATTTTAAAACCACATTATCTATTTAGAATTTATAAGGTCAGTTTACACGTTTTGTTCGCTCTGAAAACTTCCGATGAGAAGTCGCATACGTGCAAAAAGGACTAGGGAGCCCAAGACAAGTTGAAAATGCAAGGAGCTGCATAGGTAAGAAAACTTTTGTACCGTCTAATGATGTACATTATGATGGCGTTGAGCATTTTCCGATCTTTTTATCACGCGCTGGCAAAAAAAAAACCTGTAAGCTTCCTGGTTGCACTTCCGAAACAGAAATTGTAAGCCGTAAATGCAACACAAACCTGTGCCATTCCCAGGAAAATGACTATTTCTACGAATTGTATCACAAATAAGAGAACTAAACTTTGAAGTTAAGTTACGTAAATTTTAATTGTTATTTCTTTTGTTTTATGAGCCTTTCTTTATTTGCTTTATAATAAACATTTTTAAACTGAACATTTTTTTTGCCTACTTTCCCAAAGCGGCCTCAAGGCGGATATAAAGTTTTTAGTTTGCTGCTTAGGTAGTCAACAATTTTGTATCAAATTTACTCCTAGTATAACTACATTATCAACAAAATGAACACATTATGTGTGAATATTACGGAAAGTTAACAACAGTCCAGTAACCGGAATTAGTGATATATCACTTTACATATAAAAGTCCCAAAACTGTCCCAAACAAAATGTTTTCTTTGGCAGATGAGAGTCTTGTTGTTCGAAAAGTGAGGGCTAACCCAGCTGTGAGCCACTGTATATCAGTCCTTCTATCAACAAAAATTATGTATTATTTATGCATTGGCTTATAGGAAAGGAAAAAAAACAGACTTCTCCTACTAGATTGCAGAGAGGATTTTATCAAAACCTAATTGTTAAAATTAGTTATTTTGAGTTGATTTTGTTGGGATTTTCATTTTTTCGGCATCACCTTTTACGCAAAACAATATATGTATGAATGTAAACACTCCGTTAAGCCAGCACAGAAGTTTATTTCATTTAACCATTTGCAGCTACACTGAGGCGGAACTCTTTCTGTCTACATAAAACAGGATACGAATAAAAACTGGAGACGGACCCTGGGGTTAACTTAACTTTGCCCACATTCAGTTTTTACTCACATATATATAAGCTACCTTTTGATGATAGTTTGTGATGCTTGCGCTCTCCAAAGCGTGCTTGACAACTTATGTGTTACAAAGAGGCAGGAATCTTAAACAGTGCTTGACATTTAAATTTCTCCTTTTTAATTAAGCTGATTTGTGTACTCAAACTCTAATTTACATCAACTGACATGACTGTCTGGACGTGATATCGAAAATATATCACAGCAACAAAATATCGATATTTTTCCTCTAAAAATATATTACCGCGATATTTTCTGAACTGCAATTTTGTATAATTATATTTTTTTTAGATTATTTTTGAAATATATTATATTTTGCCACTAGTATATATATATATATTCACAAAATTCTGCTTCAGCAACTTTTTTCATACAAAAAATATCGTACCAGAAAACAACGGGAAAAACCAGCTTCACCGGAAAATTATACCGCACACGCAAATCGATTCAGTGGTTTAGTGTTTTTATCCAAAATTGTTTACGAGCTTAGTTATTTTTATACCCGTTACTCGTAGAGTAAAAGGGTATACTAGATTCGTCGGAAAGTATGTAACAGGCAGAAGAAAGCGTTTCCGACCCCATAAAGTATATATATTCTTGATCAGGATCACTAGCCGAGTCGATCTAGCCATGTCAGTCTGTCCGTCTGTCTGTCCGGATGAACGCTGAGATCTCGGAAACTATGAGAGCTAGGCTATTGAGATTTGGCGTACTGATTCCTGAGCTTCTTACGCAGCGCAAGTTTGTTTCAGTAGACTGCCACGCCCACTCTAACGCCCACAAACCGCCCAAAACTGTAACTCCTACAGTTTTGATGCTAGATAGAAACTTTTAACTGAAATGTATTATTCCCATCAATACCTATCGATTGACCTAAAAAAAAGTTTGCCACGCCCACTTAAACGCCCACAAACCGCGAAAACCTGTGACGCCCACAATTTGCATGCTAGATAAAAAATTTTAACTGAAATGTATTGGTGTCGTCAATACCTATCGATTGATCCAAAAATGAATTTGCCACGCCCACTGTAACGCCCATAACGCTTAAATCTGTCTACCGCCGGTAGGTGGCGCATTTTAATCTCGCTTTGCTGCTTGCATATCTCCATTTCCCTTTGAGTAACGGGTATCTGATAGTCGAGGTACTCGACTATAGCGTTCTTCCTTGTTGTACTTGACGTTTCGGGATTTTATTGGGAAGGAAATGCATTTGAAATGCCATGAATCCGTTATAAGGAAATTGTTGTTGGTGCCGGATCCAGGTTCTCACATTGAATAAAAAAATTGCTATGCTCTCTTTTAAAGAAATTACCAACCTCCCGCTTGTTTTTTTTTTTGGATGACCTGGCACCTTTTTGGGCAAAAATGTACATTATTTAAGTAAGGAAATGGTCATTTGAAGGCGCATCGACCTCCCAAAATTGTTTAAAATGTACCCTTCAGTTCTGCAGTAGGGACGCGGTGACATGGCTCAAGGCAAAAAGCTTATTTTGTTTTTTTTGTGCCTAAAACGCTGTGCCGCTGTTGACGTCAGCAGAGCAGTCGGCGCAGCGTAGAAGACTGCCCACGAAAACGATCGTGCAACAAAGAGAGGCAGATACTCGGATATTTCCCTCTCTTTCTTGTTTTATAATCTGCCTGCACTCCGTGCTCGCAGAGACAAATTTCGGCCGGTCCGTTATTTTTTTTTGCGTCTCTCCGTTATGTTCGGCTAGCGACTAATATTTCGGCGGAAAAATTTTCGTGGAGCAGCGACATGTGAATGCCCTAATATTTTAGGAGCATTATTGTGTATCGAAAATATACAACTTGTATTGTTTTATAAAAGTAAATTATTTGATTATAGTAAAATTAAGTAATTTGGATTTACTTTTAATGTTATGCTTACTTATTATACATTTTTATTACAATATATTTTTTTAGTGTAATTATAGAAAATTAGTCCGTTAAAATTGATTTCAATATTTAAAACATTAGTAGTATTAGTATTAACATTTTTAAAAAATTCGTATTGTATTTCTTACTTAAGAAGTACAAATTATATAGTCGGATATCGCCAACAGCGAAGAGAAAACAAAAGAAATCAAGTAAAGGGGTGAGAAGACTTGGTGCATTCTGTTTGAGTGATTGAAAGGGAAGCACCATGTTAATTCTGCGCAGCAGAGTTACTTTAGTCGTCTCTTTAAGTTAATATAATAAAGTCAGGTAAGTGCTACGTTAAGTTTTAGATGTTGTGCATTGATCTTAGTTTAAAGTACGTAAATTTTGAAGGTATTCAATGGGTTCCGTTAGCCGAAAGTGGATGACGAAATGTTTTGATCCAATAAAAATCCTGCAAAGGGTTAAACACAGCTATAAAAGGTTAATAAACAATTAAACAAATAAAACGCATTTTTTAAACATATGTTTTTTCAGGAGCGTTGGCCACGGATTCAGAGGACCCGGACAAAGGTTTAAGAACGGCGATGACTAACGTTTAAAATAAGCTTACGAAGCAAAAAAACAGAAGCAATAATTCTACAATTTTTGAAAATCTAAATAATACCATATAATTAAAATGAAATTAAATATGTATGTATTTTAAATTCTATATTTTTATAATTGAAAACTCAAGGAAAAATTCTGATTTTCCCAAGTGATTCACTTGGGACGTGTCCCTTGCAAGTGATTTCACAAGTGAAAACTCAAGGTAAAATTCTGATTTTCCCAAGTGATTCACTTGGGACGTGTCACCGGCACGTGACAGGCCATACGAAAAATGAGTATAAGGAACAAGTGAAATCCCGTAGGACTTCGAAAAATTTTCATTTGAATTTTCACTTGTGAAAATGCGGACATTCCATACAATTTTCTATATGGAGCGTCACTTGTTCTTCACTTGTGCACGAGGACATGTCCCAGGTGATTCCCAAGGTGATTCACAAGTGAAACTTTTTTTTTGGAACTGAAGGGTTGTTTGTGACTCTCACAGTCGGAAGACAGACTAGCATATCACTGAACGCATTTTCTTGAAACGTAACGGGAATTTATTTGTCGACGCCATAGGCTATAACGCTCTCTTGTTTTTTTTTTATTTTTAAAATGGTAAATAAGAGTTATGTGAGACTTAGATGATTTCAATGTACTTTGTGGATAAGAGTTAGTGATAATACTGACGTTCTTAAATAAAAAATTATTTTTATTTTCAGTTCTTGGTTAAAATAACGCTTACACTATAAAAAAAAATTTAATTTCATACTGTTTTTTAATTAGCAACGCGTTTTTTTAACAACAAAATTTTATGTAGTATCACCACTTCTGCATCCTTAGATTTATAAAGGACACAAATTTATAGCAGCAGGAAACTTTTATAAACAATTTGCTTGACAATAAAAGATTTTAAAAACAAAGTGAATATATCGAGATTTTTTGACGATACATTCAAAAATCTAAATTTTATCTTTTAAACAGCTAGTTTAATCGATACGATATTTATTTAAGAATTTTATAAGAATTCCCCAACGCAAATCGATACTCTTCACTGTTTAAAGAAAATAAGAACTACGCTAAAGTTGAGCGGTTTTAGATACCCGTTAATCAGCTCAAGGGAGCGCAAGGGGATTTACAACCGGAGGGGCCACAGTTTTAGGCGGTTGTGGGCGAGGTACTGTGTACTGCGAATCTCTGGAATCTGCATGTCCATCTGTCCGCGTGAATGCTGTGATCTTAAGAACTGTAAAAGCTAGAGGGTTGAGATTTCACTTGGCCACGCACACAAGCCGCCTCTTGCATATCGCCATATCCCTTGTACTCCCTTAATATCGTCTTTCTTCAGAGAACCATCCACCATTCATAAGGTTTTGCCGTTCCGAAAATTTCCCAGTTAGTTCCCTATCCTTCCCATAGGGTACATCCGTTCGAAACGGTTGGGATTTTTGACAAATTCCCCCAAAGCATATTTACCATCTACCATCCGATAACAGCTGATCTGGCTAATCGAACAAATCCTGATACTTCTTGAATGGAAGGCGCAGAAGTATCAGGATTTGTTCCATTAGCCAGATCAGCTGTTATCGGATGGTAGATGGTAAATATGTTTTGTGGGAATCGGAGTTTCACATTTGTCAAAAACCCCAACCGTTTCGACCGGATGTACTCTATGGGAAGGATAGGGAACTAACTGGGAAATTTTCGGAACGGCAAAACCTTATGGACCATCCGTTCAATGGATGGTAGATGGTGGATGGTTCTCTGAAATGTGAAACTCCGATTCCCCCAAAGCATATATACCATCTACCATCCGATAACAGCTGATCTGGCTAATGGAACAAATCCTGATACTTCTGCGCCTTCCATTCAAGAAGTATCAGGATTTGTTCGATTAGCCAGATCAGCTGTTATCGGATGGTAGATGGTAAATATGTTTTGGGAGAATCGGAGTTTCACATTTGTCAAAAATCCCAACCGTTTCGAACGGATGTACTCTATGGGAAGGGGGTATTAGGTAAGTAAAATGTATTCAGCAGTCGAGGCACTCCACTATTACTGTGTTTATGCTATGCCTACTTCATAAAATCATTTCATGAAATGAGCAAATTCGTGTGTGGATAAACACCGTTTCATAAATTCAATCACACAGGAGAGTTGACTATGATTCCCACAGAGTACATGCACCATACGCCAATGAATGACAACTAACGTAAGCAACAGTTGTTAACATATATATGTAACTTCCGCATGCGTAACCAAATTTATTAATCGAGTGCTTGCAGATTTTAGTCTTGGAACAACTCAATTAATGAGAAATAATTGTCGTCAGCATCATAGCAATCCTTTTATTCAACCAACCATAAAGCTTTCGATTTGCCACCGATTTTTGCAAAGTTGGTCTTGACATTTAGAGGAAAAACTATTCTATTGAATCAAGTGCTCAAAATAATTTATACAATTGTTCTTAAAGCCTAGTACTCAGATCGGCTAAGAGTTTCACTAGTCGAAAAATCTTATTCTTTGTAGTGTGACCGAAGTTTTCAAAGTTCACCCGCAATGCATGTAACATGGTCTTACTGTCAAGCAGTTGGGTTTGAAATTTAAATTTAAAAAGGAGGAGTCTGCTGGTACACATAGAAATAAAAATACAAATAAATGGAATGTTCAACGAATGTTTTTATTTATGTAAATAAGTAGTTTAAAGCTTCCTTCTCGCCCCACGGATGCTTCGCCATCTTTCCCGCTCCACCGCAGTCCAACTCCGAGTCTCAATAGGCATATTGGACCTTGAGGAAGTGGGAGCCGGATTGGGAACGTGGTTGATCCGCTGATGCTGCAGAAAGTCGCCCAGCATCCTGGCAGTGGCTGGCTTTGGCTTCTCCAGCTGTTCCTTAGCGGGCGCCCTATTTTCCTCCCTATAGAAGCCAGCGGGTCCTCCAGCTCCGCTTAAGCTGCCAAGTAGCTGGTGTTGGTGGTGTCCGGAGTCCAAATGGAGAGGTCGTCGGAGATCGTATTACTGGTGGTTCTGCTAAAAAGATACTTCTATTAGTACAACGCGCCCGGCAGGATGTCCATGTAAAGATCGAAGTCCCACTCGGCATGTTCCTTCCCAGTGGGGTTCAACGAATGTTTTCATGTATGTAAATTAGTAGTTTAAAGTTGCCTTCTCGTCCCACGGATGATTCGCCATCTTTCCCTTGAGGAAGTGGGAGAACGGTGTTGATCCGCTGATACTGCAGGAAGTCGTCCAGAATCCTGGCAGTGGCTGGCTATGGCTTCTCCAACTGTTCCTTAGCGGGCGCCCTATTTTCCTCCTCTCTATAGAAGCCAGAGGGAGCTGGATCCGCCTAAGCTGCCAAGTAGCTGGTGGTGGTGGTGTCCGGAGTCCTAATGGAGAGGTCGTCGGATATCGTATTACTGGTGGTTCTGCTAGAAAGATACTTATATTAGTACAACGCAACCAAGTTCTTTTGGACAGATCTTACTTTCTTTGCGAGGACGCGCCCGGTAGGATGTCCATGTAGAGATTTAAGTCCCACTCGGCATATTCCTTCCCACTGGGATTCTCTAGTGGATCTCCTACAGCACTTCAACTATTCTGAGAATTTTATCCTTTTGTGGAATTGCTTCCTGTCGGTGAAATCCCACAATAAAGGGCATAAGCTTGGATTTGGCGTCCTATTACATCTGCACTGACTTGCAGCATCCGGTTTTGAGGTTTTCCTTCCAGTTTTAATTTTTAGTTTCCACATTGCCTTTGCACGAACTCCGTCAAAGATTGAATTTCTTATTTTTTGGGCCGCGGCTCAGGCGTTCAACGAAATTCACTCGCTAAATCTGGTATTTTTTCTGATATTTCCCTAGCTCATCTGAGTACCGCGCTGAAAAACAGACCCGACGAAAAGCTTTAGCCGCGTATTTGCCTCTCGCTCACTCCTATGGTTAGCTCGCGGTTTTCGTCGATCTGAGTACTAGGCTTAAGGCAGTAAACCTTAAAAAAAAGCTATTTGAAAAAATGCTTGAAAATTTAAATGATGGTAACTTCTTTGGTTTATAACTCCGCTAATTGAAGTCCAATTCCAACAAGTGAGATGTATTTGGAAAGGTTCATCTATCTTTTTTCAGATTGTGTAACTTCTTTGGTTAATAACTCCGTTAACTGAAGTCCGATCCCAACAAGTGATGTCATAATATGTGATAGATAATTGAATTCTTTTTTGCGAATATCTTAAGAGCGTTTCTATGAATCTTTTTTTAAGTAATAACAGCCTGTACATGAAAGACATATTAGCCTAGAAAAATTGGTTTTAGGCATGAAATATTTTGGTTGTTTACTAGTGTTACTTTCCCATTATTTATCCGATCGTTTATATGGCAGCTATATGACACAGTCGTTCTGTTTATTAAATTTAATTCATTCATGATATTTTACAAAAGTTATATTCCTAGAAAGATACTATTTAAATTATCTTTTTGATTATTCCTATGGGAGCTATGGGATATAGTTGTCTGATTCGGCCCTATGCGACTTATATACTTTCTACAATAAAAAAAAAAGCTTGGGAAGGTTTCATCCCGGCAGCTTTAAGACTGGGGGACTAGTTTGCATTGAATCAGACAGACGGTCATGGGTAGATCGACTCATCTAGTGATGTTGATTAAAAACATATAAATTTTTTGGGGTCTGATTCTCCTCTGCAACGGTATAAACATAGAATATGTCAATGGTATAAATTCCGTATAAACATGTAATGAACAGGGTGGCTAATGAAAGCCGCTACAAAAAAAAAATTAAATAACTTTTTTTCTATTTAATGAATCTGGTTAATTTTTTTTATTTTCCAGATTGACTTTTACATTTAAGCCTAGTACTCACATCGACGAAAACCGCGAGCTAACTATAGGAGTGAGCGAGAGGCAAATACGCGGCTAACGCTTTTCGTCAGGTCTGTTTTTAAGCGCGGTACTCAGATGAGCTAAGGAAATACCAGAAAATATAACAGATTTATCGAGTGAATTTCGATGAACGCTGTTAGCCGCCGCAAAGAATAAGAAATGTAATCTTTGGCGGTGTTCGTGCAGAAGCGGTGGGGAATTTAAAAACTAAAAATGGAAGAAAAACTCCAAGCTGTTGCCCATTTTTGTGGGACTTGACCGACAGGAAGCAATACAACAACGGGGCAAATCCGCAGAATAGTTGAAGTGCTGGAGGAGATCCACTAAAGAGTCCCAGTGTTAAGGAACATGGGACAACGCTTGATCTCCGACGAGCTCTCCATTAAGGACTCTTGCATATCTCCATTTCCCTTTTGTCCCTTTAGCTGACTAACGGGAATCTGATAGTCGAGGTACTCGACTACAGCATTCTTCCTTGTTGTATTTTAATATATTTGTGCACCAGCAGACTCTTCTTTATTAAATTGATCCAATTGATTTGTTTCCCGTTTGGCAACAAGCCTACCTGCTTGACAGTAAGACCATGCCACATGCATTGCGGGTGAACCCTGAAAACTTCGGTCACACTATAAAGAATACGATTTTTCGGCTACTGAAACTCTTAGCCGATCTGAGTACTAGGCTTTAACAAAAATGGATAACGGGGACACTGAAACCAGAATTCGGATTGTCCACCGCTATCACGCACTGGAGTCCGTAGTTTCGGTTCAAAGAGAGTATAGGCGCACGTTTGGCGGCAATCCTCCGAGCAGTTGGACCATAATGAGACTTGTTAACAATTTTGCCGAGCATGGGACAGTCAACAGAAGACCTTACCATCGAAACCCTTTTGTTCGAACGGAGGAAACAATCGCTGCTGTAGCTGCTGCCATTCAAAACAGTCCACGTGTTTCGACAAGAAGCTTATCTGCTCAAATGGGTGTAAGCAGACAGTCATTACAGTCACAAAGATTTGGACTTATTCCCATATAAAATTCAAATGGCCAACAAACTGAACGCTGCAGACTTGCCGATTCGCTTGGAATTTTGCCAGAAGATGCTTCAAATGGTGGAAGAGGATGGAAACATGTTGAACTGTCTTTTCATGTCTGACGAGGCCCATTTCGATTTAAACGGCAACATAAACAAACAAAATTGTCGAATATGGAGTGCTTCCAACCCACAGATACTCCATGAGACGGAATTGCATCCACTTCGTGTCACAGTGTGGTGTGCAGTTTCATCACGCTGCATTGTCGGGCCCTACTTCATCGAAGAAAACAGTCACACCGTTACGGTTACTGGAGACCGTTACTTGAGCATGTTGAGATAGTTTTTCTATCCAGAATTACGCCGAATGAGAATTTCTTTCAACTCTGTGTGGTTTCAGCAAGATGTTGCAGCTCCTCACATAGCCCAACCTGTTATGACAGAATTGCGACGAAAATTTCCCAGTAAGCTGATATCCAGAAACTCCACATTCCGTTGGCCACCCAGGGCGCCTCACCTTACTGCAGTTGACTTTTTCTTGTGGGGTTATTGCAAACAGGAAGTCTACAAAGCAAAACCAACAAATTTGTATGAACTAAGGCAATCCATTCGAGAAACAATTGCGGCTATTCCTGTCTCAACTCTCCAAGCAGTAATGAACAACTTTTTGGTAAGATGCCGCACATGCATCAACGAGCAGGGGGGCATTTAAATTCCATTATTTTTAAAACTAATTAAGCTATATTTTATAAAATTGAATGAGCTTTAACATGAATAAAAGAAAAATGAATTCCATACACTGAACAAAAAATTATTTAAGTTTCTTAATGTAGCAAAATTTATCAGCCACTCTGTAAATGGCCGTCCATATACCACGTGGACAAATTCTAAGCACTTTTTGAACCCCCCTCCTCCCCTCGTAGACAATCGTGGATTTTTAACTAACCCTCCCCCCCTTTTTTTTGTCCACGTCGACTTTTTTATTGAAATTTTTTTTTTCTTATTAAAATTTATATCTATAGAGATTTTTAAAAATGGTAAATAAATAGGTTTAATGGTATGTAGAAACATTTTATCATTTAAACTCAAAAGTGGAATAAATAACATAAAGGTTAAAATTAAAGTTTTTCTTTGTCCACGTGGACATTTACCTCGACACCGCCTCCCACCCTCGAGGAAAATCGTGGACTTTTGACGAAGTCAAAACTGTCCACGTGGTATATGGACGGCCCCTAAGTGCTTTACATATATATAAACCTGTTTGAAATTGTTTGTCCGCTAACAAGAAACTTTAAAAATTTTTAATATTAATATTATCAAGGTTTTCAAATACTTAAATATATCTTGGCCTTGGTTCATTTTTGTTTCTTAAGCCTAGTACTCAAATCGGCTAAGAGTTTCACGAGTCGAAAAATCTTATTCTTTGTAGTGTGACCGAAGTTTTCAAAGTTCATCCGCAATGCATGTAGCATGGTCTTACTGTCAAGCAGTTGGATTTGAAATTTAAATTTTAAAAGGAGGAGTCTGCTGGTACACAAAGAAATTAAAATAAAAATAAATGGAATGTTCAACGAATGTTTTTATTTATGTAAATTAGTAGTTTAAAGCTTCCTTTTCGTCCCACGGGTGCTTCGCCATCTTTCCCGCTCCACCGCAGTCCAGCTCCGAGTCTTGAGGAAGTGGGAGCCGGATTGGGAACGGGGTTGATCCGCTGATGCTGCAGGAAGTCGCCCAGCATCCTGGCAGTGGCTGGCTATGGCTTCTCCAACTGTTCCTTAGCGGGCGCCCTATTTTCCTCCTCCCTATAGAAGCCAGCGCGCTGGCTCGCGCTTCTCGGATTGACACAAACACAGATTTGATGCACAGATTACTTCTGAGCTCAGATCCTTATGTTACTGGCCAAAGAAAGCTGCCACATTCAAAAAAATCAGTTTTATCAGCATCAGTATTTGATCTATTCGATGACTTAAATTAAATATATCCAGTTATCATTTATTTTTTAAAATTTTGTTTTCTTTTGCTATAATTTGTATTTTTGTTTGTTATTATTGTTATGCTTTTTTCATGTAATTTACACTTAATAATCCAAACTAACGAATTAATATTGGTGGGCGGATAATAAACCACTCCTCTTCCTCTTAAAATATTACTTAAATGTAATATAACTTAAATAAAAAAGTTTGAAAATGAAAATAGCAACGCGTTTGAAATTTGGTTCGATATTTTGTATGGTAGCTATAGGCTATAGTCGGGCTATATGTCTAAATTTTTTTTTGCTGTAATTAAAATATTTTTATAGAATTTTGGGGAAAATTTTGAAACGATATAACAACTAGAAGTATTTTTGGCCGCTCTCCCCATACAAGGCGGACCACTGTGCAGCGGGTGTCCGGAGTCATAATGGAGAGGTCGTCGGAGATCGTATTACTGGTGGTTCTGCTAAAAAGATACTTCTATTGGTACAACGCGACCAAATTCTTTTGGCCAGATCTTACTTTCTTTGCGAGGACACGCCCGGCAGGATGTCCGTGTAGAGATCGAAGTCCCACTCGGCATGTTCCTTCCCACTGGGATTCTCTAGTGGATCTCCTCCAGCACTTCAACTACTCTGCGAATTTGCCCCTTTTGTGGAATTGCTTCCTGTCGGTGAAATCCCGCAATAAAGGGCATAAGCTTGGATTTGGCGACCTATTTCATCTGCTCTGACCTTCTGGATTCGATTTTGAGGTTTTCCTTCCATTTTTAATTTTTAGTTTCCACATCGCCTTTGCACGAACACCGCCAAAGATTAAATTTCCTATTCTTTGGGCCGCGGCTAACGGCTTTCATCGAAAATTCACTCGCAAAATCTGGTATTTTTTCTAGTATTTCCTTAGCTCATCTGAGTACCGCGCTGAAAAACAGACCCGACGAAAAGCGTTAGCCGCGTATTTGCCTCTCGCTCACTCCTATGGTTAGCTCGCGGTTTTCGTCGATCTGAGTACTAGGCTTTATTTTTCAAATTGCTTAGCTATCGTATAATAGCCTGTTTTCTCTTCAGGACCAAATTCTACTTTAGTGACTTTTTCTTCCATAATACCCTCTTCCCATAGAGTCCCTCCGTTAGAAACGGTTGAGATTTTTGACAAAATGTGAATCTTTGATTACCACAGAGCACATCCACCATTTACGATCCGATAACAGCTGATCAGGAGACCTCTAGTTAATCAAATAAGAAATACGTGAGCTACAAAGAGATGGCGGAAGGTCGCTACATCTCCGCTTCAGCGTTTAATGGGGCCGCACGCGCAGATCAATTCCATACAATTTATACAATACAATACAATACAATACAATACAATACAATACAATACAATACAATACAATACAATACAATACAATACAATACAATACAATACAATACAATACAATACAATACAATACAATACAATACAATACAATACAATACAATACAATACAATACAATACAATACAATACAATACAATACAATACAATACAATACAATACAATACAATACAATACAATACAATACAATACAATACAATACAATACAATACAATACAATACAATACAATACAATACAATACAATACAATACAATACAATACAATACAATACAATACAATACAATACAATTCAATACAATTCAATACAATACAATACAATACAATACAATACAATACAATACAATACAATACAATACAATACAATACAATACAATTTATTTTATAAGAATCTAGGTGATTTCCATACATGGAGTTTCTGAATTTTTCGAGAAGAAAATGTATTTGCACTTCAAGGAGCAAAGAACCTTTCAACGAGCTTGGAACTCACCAAATGAACTCGTCGTGAAGAGAATTTTATTAGCCTCCAGCTTATGTCATTCTTGGCAAGAGGTACAACCGCTGCTCCAAAACTTTATACGCAATTCTACACATTTGAAATTTTTCTCTTAATTGGGAACGGGGGTCTTCCGTCTAATGCTGCAGAAAGCCGACCAGCATCCTAGCAATGGCTCCTCCAGCTGTCCCTTAGCGGGCGCCCTTTTTTCCTTCTCCCTATAGAACCCTGCGCTTTAGCTGCGAAATAGCTGGTGGAGGTAAAGTCCTGTGGATCGCCAATGGAGAGCTCGTCGGAGATCATTCTGGTGGTTCTGCTAAAAAGATACTACTATTAGTAAAGCGCAACCAAATTCTTTGGCCAGAACTTACATTCTTTGCGATGTCCATGTATTGAGCAAAGTCCCACTCGTCGTGTATCTTCCCACTGAAATTCTATAGTCGATCTCCTCCAGCTCTTTGACTATTCTGCGGAATTGCCGTTTTGTGATATTGTTTCCTGTCGGCGAAGTCCGACAATAATATGCAACATCTTGGAACAGGCCTCCATTTTCATCTGCACTGACCTCCTGCACTCGTAACACGTAGAAGGAAGCGTTTCCGACCCCATTAAGTATATATATTCTTGATCAGGATCACTAGCCGAGTCGATCTACTCATGTCCGTCTGTCCGTCTGTCTGTCCGTCTGGATGAACGCTGAGATCTCGGAAACTACAAAAGCTAGAAAGTCGAAAATTGATATATATAAACCTGAGATTCTAGCGCAGCGCAAGTTTATTTAGCAGTGTGCTTTCAGCAGGGTGCCATGCCCACTCTAACGCCCACAAGACGCCCAAGCCAGTGGCGCCCACACACTAAGAAACAAATTTTAACTGAAATGTATTAGTCTCGTCGATACCTATCGATTGACCGAAAAAAAGTTTGCCACGCCCACTCTAACGCCAATAAAGCGCTCAAATCTGTGGCGCCCACAATTTTTATGCTAGAAAAACTTTTTATCTGTAATGTATTAATCTCATCAATACCTATCGATTTACCAAAAAAGGTTTGCCACGCCCACTCTAACGCCCACAAAGAGCTCAAATCAAATTTTCATGCTAGAAAATAAATGTTGACTGTTATGTATTGGTCTCGTCAATACCTATCGATTGACTCGAAAAAGTTTGCGTTCTTCCTTGCTCACATTGTTTTTGCACTAACACCGCCAAAGATTACAGTTCTTACGTTTTAAGCCGCGGCTAACGGCGTTCATCGAAAATCACTCGCAAGATCAGGTTTTTTTTTTTGGCATTTCCTTAGTTTATCTGAGTACCGCGCTGAATAACATGTCCGACAATAATATATAATAATAATATATAATAACATCTTGGAATAGGCTATCCATTTTTAATTTTTAGTTTTCACATTGTTTTTGCACGAACACCGCCAAAAAATAAATTTCTTATAATTTGAGTCGCGGCTAACGGCGTTCATCGAAAACCACTCACAAGATCAGGTATTTTTTCTGGTATTTCCTTAGCTTCTCTGAGTACTGCGCTAAAGCCTAGTACTCAGATCGGCTAAGAGTTTCACTAGTCGAAAAATCTTATTCTTTGTAGTGTGACCGGAGTTTTCAATGTTTAAAAAGGAGGAGTCTGCTGGTACATAAAGAAATTTAAATAAAAATAAATGGAATGTTTAACGAATGTTTTCATGTATGTAAATTAGTAGTTTAAAGTTGCCTTCTCGTCCCACGGATGATTCGCCATCTTTCCCGCTCCACCGCAGTACAGCTCCGAGTCCCAATAGGCATATTGAACCTTGAGGAAGTGGGAGAACGGGGTTGATCCGTTGATGCCCAGCATCCTGGCAGTAGCTGGCTATGGCTTATCCAACTATTCCTTAGCGGGCGCCCTATTTTCCTCCTCCCTATAGAAGCCAGCGGGTCCTCCAGCGCCGCTTAAGCTGCTAAGTAGCTGGGTGTGGTGGTGTCGGAGATCGTATTACTGGTGGTTCTGCTAAAAAGATACTTATATTAGTACAACGCAACCAAATTCTTTTGGCCAGGCAGGATGTCCATGTAGAGATGGAAGTCCCACTCGGCATGTTCCTTCCCACTGGGATCTCTAGAGGATCTCCTCCACTTCAACTATTCTCCGAATTCGCCCCTTTTGTGAAATTGCTTCCTATAGGTGAAATCCCACAATAAAGCGCATAAGCTTGGATTTGTCGTCCTATTTCATCTGCACTAACCTCCTGCATCCGATTTTGGTGTTTTCTTCCACTTTTAATTTTTAGTTTCCACATCGCCTTTGCACGAACACCGCCCATGTTCCTTCCCACTGGGATTCTCTAGTGATCTCCTCCAGCGCTTCAACTATTCTCCGGGTTTGCCCCGTTGTGGTATTGCTTCCTGTCGGTCAAGTCCCACAATAATAGGCAACAGCTTGGATTAGGCGTCCTTTTTCATCTGCACTGACCTCCTTTAGCCGTTTTTAGTGTTTTTCTTCCATTTTTAATTTTTAAATCCCCCACTGCTTCTGCACCAACACCGCCAAAAATTAAATTTCATATTCTTTGGGCCGCGGCTAACGGCGTTCATCGAAAATTCACTCGCGAAATCTGGTATTTTTTCTGGTATTTCCTTAGCTTATCTGAGTACCGCGACCCGACGAAAAGCGTTAGCCGCGTATTTGCCTCTCGCTCACTCCTAAGGCTAGCTCGCTGGTTTCGTCGATGTGAGTACTAGGCTTAAAGAATAAGCACTTTGAACACATATCTCAATGAAGTGTTCAAGACGATTGTTTAAGGAAAGGAAATCTATACTAAGTATATAAAAGGGGACCCTAAAAAATAGCAAGGAGCTCCTGCATCAAAAACGGCTTGGCATGAAAATCTAAAAAAAGAATCAGTAATTCGGATGTAATTAAAAGACGCTTGCTAAGTATAATTTGATACAATAGGGTCCCTGTTGCAGCGGCAAACCACTCCAACTAAAGGGAGAGTCAGAATCACTAATTTCTAAGCGGCTCCTCTGATCTCTCTATTAATTGGAGTACACAGTCTGAGCCCGCCTCTAAATGCCTACGGTCCGTCGCCAGCGCAAACGTTTGGTTTTTTTGTTGTTACTTGCAAGCTGCGGTGTTCGCAAAGCCCGAAGCCCTTGTATATAAATGTTAATAAACTGAAGTATTGAATTTATCTCGCCTTTTGATTTGTTTTTTTTTATAGCTTACGAAAGAGCTTGTTAGCTCAACATTTGGAGGCCCCGGCGAGATAAACTCAATACTTTAGTTTATTAACGTTTATATAACATACGATATTTTTTTAGGACCAGCTTAAAGCGCCTGGATATTTCGCTAGCTAAAGTCTAGTACTCAGATCGGCTAAGAGTTTCACTAGTCGAAAAATCTTATTCTTTGTAGTGTGACCGAAGTTTTCAAAGTTCACCCGCAATGTATTAAGCATGGTCTTACCGTCAAGCAGCTGGGTTTGTTGCCAAACAGAAAACAAATCAATTGGAGAAATTTGAAAAGGAGGAGTCTGCTGGTACATAAGAAATTTGAATAAAAATAAATGGAATGTTCAACGAATGTTTTCATGTACGTAAATTAGTAAATTCGCTAGCTAAAGACAAGATTTGCCTGCTTGGGTCCGCGGAGTTGGCAGTTCGGCTGGAACTTCTTGAGCATACTCAAGCCTCCTTCAGGCTTACCTACAATGCGTTTGAGGAGCTAGATTATTCGGAATTCGGCAGTGAGCTTAGCGAAAATTTTGAAATGCTCATGGTATCGGCCAAGAGGCTGCAACTTGACAACTGCCAGCTTCGAGTGCCAACATCTTCCACCATGCACCTTGATCCCAGCCTGGATCATTCAACTGTCATGGTTAATCGAGTGTATAGGACTCGCCTGCCCGAAGTAAAGCTGCCTACATTCTCCAGTGGATTCACCTAATTCTCTGACTTCCTCTCTATGTTTACCTCGGTGATAGATAAGGACCCCTACTTGAATGATAGAAAGGCGTCAACATTTGCGGTCATGCTTAGCTGGAGCTGCGTGGGAGTCGGTTCGCTCATTAGAAATATCTGGTGTCAATTATCGTGTGGGACTGGACATCCTAAATAAGCGCTTTAATAATAAACGTCTTGTTTTCAAGGCACACATCAAGGAAATTATTGGGCTCAAGAGACTCGAGTCTTCGTCTGCAGTGGCCTTGCTGGACTTTTCGGACAAAATTATTTGGCATATGCGAGCGCTTCAGGCCTTGGGAGATTTAAAACAAATCTCAGGTTGCATGGTTGTATACATGATTGTGCAAAAATTGGATGCAGCAACTCAAGCTAACTGGGAGGAAAGCTTGTCAATGAGTAGGATTCCAAGCGAGGAGGATTTGCTTTCGTACCTTGAAGGGCGATGCCAGAAACTGGAGAGCGTTCAGCATGCCTTGGCGTCTAACCATGCAGCTCCAAGGCCTGCCAGAAGGACGTTACTTCGTGCCCAGATCAGCCAGAGTAGCTGCTTCTTTTGTGATACTCCTGGTCATGGAATATACTCCTGTGGTTCCCTCGCCGGTCTGTCACCTAGTCTTCGGCAAAGGGAAGTAAAAAGACTTTCCCTGTGCTTCAATTGCCTAAAGAAGGGGCAACACACTCGAACTTGCAATTCCGCACATGCGGTGAAAAACACCACACGCTGCTCCATCAACGCCCATTCACCGTTGCAAGTTCCTGTTCATCAAATAAATGCCTCATGTTTCCCAGCACACTCGCAGCCATCTGTCTCTCTGGCGGCCCAAAGATTACATTCTGCAGTTGAGCTCTTGGCCACCGCTATAGTTCTTGTAAAGAACAGAGCCGGTTCCCTGGTTCCCTGCCGAGTCTTACTAGATTCTCGATCTCAACTACACCTAATTACATCTCGCTCCACCCAGGAGTTGCAGTTAAGGAAATATCGGTCAGCAGCAACTGTAACTGGCCTTGGTGATACAGCTGTTTCTTCAGAAGGATCTACAGTCAACATCTGCCTCCAATCGGGTTCTTCTGAATACTCTGCGTCTCTAACAGCACAACTGCCCCCAGCGCTTTGACCTGCTCCTTGGTGCTAAACTATTTTATGATCTGTTATGCGAGGGCCAAATTAAGCTGGTTCATGGATTGCCTCTACTGCAAAAGACTCGTCTTGACTGGATCGTGACTGGTGGTGGAGATAGGGTTCGCGGCAATACATCTCTTTTGGCATCTCAAGGCTTGGAAAATGGCGATACCCTACATCATGTCCGCTTGGAGGATCTGGTTAGGCAACTTTGGGAAGTCGAAAATTTGGACAGTCATAATGGCCAGCAAGGATGAGCTGGAGTGTGAGGATCATTTTATCAAAAACTTCTATCGTCTTCCCTCTGGCGCTTACTCCGTTCGCTTGCCAATGAAGCCCCATGCTAAAGCTCTTGGCGATTCCTACACACAGGCACACCGAAGGATTCTTAGTCTTGAACGCGAACTGCAAAGGAATCCCCATTTGAAACATCAACATGTTGCCTTTATTAAGGAATACTTGGAGGTAAACCACAAGGCCAGAGACAGCTCCGAGGCTGTGGGCCTTTGCAAGTATTTCCTGCCGCACCATTGCATTCTATAGGAGGAAAGCACAACAACCAAGCTGGAGTTATGCGGCGCCGTGCTGTTAGCCGTATGCTGATGAATGAAGTAATTAAAATTTGTATGTTCAATGGTCATTTTTATTGCTGGTGTGAGTCCTCTGTGGCTATATCCTGGATCAGTAATGAGCCCTTCAAATTCAACGTCTTCGTGGCAAACCGAGTGGCTTCTATACAGGAATTGACTGCTAATATGGAATGCCACCATGTTCCGACTGCATTGAATCCTGCCGACGTTTTGTCCAGGGTCACTACTCCGGATCAACTGGCGCTTTCAGAGATCTGGTTTCGTGGTCGCAAGGATTGGCCTACGCGTCTGCATTATGACGATCCGTGCATACGAATTAAGTAAACCGGTGCTGATGGTCAATTCACGTTGATGTTACCCTTAGATCCAAATATGGCAACTCGTTCCCTTTCATGCAGCGCATGCTCTGATGTGCAACGTGGGATATATATGCTCTGGCGTCCAACTGGCTCATTTATGGGAGGTTATAAAGGAGCTACGTTCAAATGGCATTGTTTAAGAAATCAAGTTGCTTCGCTATTGCCCTTCATAGATGCATTTGGCCTCCTTTGAGTTGGTGGACACCTCGAAAAACTTGCATATGAGGCTCGCCCTCCAATAATAGTGCCACGTCGCCACCAACTCACCGCGCGCTTTGTTGGCAAGCATCCGACTACAATACTGGCCTATTAGAGGACTGCGATCGGTCTCAAAAGTAGTGAAAGGCTGTGTGGAGTGCTTCTGGGCCAGTCCCAAATTTCTGGAACCAAGCATGGCTAATCTTCCGATGGAGCGTTTGGAGTGCGCACGGGCCATTGCTGTTTCTGGCGTAGACTATTGTGGGCCCTTCTTCAAATCAGAAGTCCGCACCATCTGCTTTACAAGCAAAGCTGTGCACTTAGAGCTTGTCAAGGATCTAACAACTGCACCTAAAGAGAGAGTCAGAATCACTCATTTCTAAGCGGCTCCTCTTATCTCTCTGTTAATTGCAGTACATAGTCTGAGCCCACCTCTCAACTCGTACGTTCCGTCGCCTGCGCAAACGTTTGGTTTTGTTGTTGTTACTTGCAAGCTGCGGTGTTCGCAAAGCCCGTAGTCCTTGTATATAAACGTTAATTAACTGAAGTATTGAATTTATCTCGCCTTGTGATTTGTTTTTTAAATAGCTAACAAAAGAGCTTGTTAGCTTAACAGTCTCCTTTTTTAATTTTTTCGTTATGCTAATTCTCTGTTAAAAATTATAAATAAACCATCGGGGGCTAAACTTTTTTTTTAAAACATTTTATTTTTGTTATGTTTCTTACAACCTCCGTTCGCTTCGCATGCCTTGTCATTGTTTTTGTGTTTAAATTAACAACTTTAGTTACTCAGCTAAAGGGACCAAAGGGAAAAGGAGATATGCAAGCAGTAAATGCGCCACCTACCCGCGATCTCAGTATATGGTTATGTGGGCGGGCGGTAGACAGATTTAGGCGTTATAGGCGTTAGAGTGGTCGTGGAAAACTTATTTTTGGGTCAATCGTTAGGTACTGACGAGACCAATACATTTCAGTTAAAATTTTGTAACTAGCATGAAAATTGTGGGTGCCACAGGCTTGGGCGGTTTGTGGGCGCTAGAGTGGGCGTGGCATATTTGCGTAAAAAACTTGCGCTGCATACAGGGCTACGGAATCTAAATCCATTTCTCTATCTTTGATAGTTTCCGAGATATCCGCGTTCATAATTACGATTTTTTGAAGTTTGTGGGCGGTTTGTTACCGGTACAGTGGGCGTGGAAAACTTTTTTTTAGGTGATGAGAACAATATATTCAAGTTAAAATTGTCTAGCATCAAAACTGTAGGAGCCACAGCTTTGGGCGGTTTGTGGGCGTTAGAGTGGGCGTGACACATTGCTGAAACAAACTTGCGCTGCGCAGGAATCTCAGGAATCTGCATGCCTAATTCCAGTACTGTAGCTTCCGATATCTTAGCGTTCAAACGGACAGACGGACATGGCTAGATCGACTCGGCTAGTGATCATGATCGAGAACATATATTCTTTATGGGGTCGGAAACGCTTCCTTCTGCCTGTTACATACTTTCAGACGAATCTAGTATACCCTTTTACTCTACGAGTAACGTGTATAAAAATAGTCTCTCGGTTATTATTGTTATTGTGTTATCTTTGTCTCTTTCGTTCTATTCTCAAAGCTGTTTTCAACTTTAGTTTGGAACGTTAGTCTCTGTGCGGTGATTGTTGTTTTGATTTTATCTTTGCCTTTTTTCTTTTTATTCTAAACGCTGTTTTCAGCACTTAGAGTCCAAACGGTAGTTACCCGCTTTCCCGCACTCATGCGCTAAGCTTTGTTGTTTCGAACAGCAAAATCTTACGCTCCCAATCTCCTCCCTTACGCTTACTGGCTTCCACTCTTTAACTCCCTCTTATCTATGTGTAGCTTTAAAAAATAAAAAATGCAAGACGGCGATCCTTACTGGATAACGGAGACTGATTCTCCTAAGCGCAAAAAGATCGCGGTCGATAGACAGCCCACACCAGTGAAACTCCCTCTGGCGATCCGGGGTCTACAGCACAGCAATTAATCTCAGTCACCGCACAAATGTTACTGAGGTCGACGGCTAAACAAAATTTTGTTTCCGAATGTACAGTTCGCGAGATGTCCGCCAGAGAAACCCCAATAATCGGAGGTTAATAATACAACACTGATTTAAGCGCCGCATGTTCACTTAAGGCTTGGAGTATCGACTGAAACTAATGGTGCCGACATTAATGCTGTACTACCAAAACCTGTCACTTGCGTGGTTCCAAAACCTGTACCCTGTGTACCGCAACGGAAACAAGTATTTGTTTCATGGCTGAATTTTGACAAAAAAATTTAAGGCTGACGATGTAATGGTTGAACAATTATAATTTTCATATACTAAGATTGGTATTCCTGTTGCTGATTTTGCAACTGTGTGCTCCGCCAAATTTTGACTTGTAGACATTTTTGTTAAGAGTACGAAGCTAAAAAAAAGAAAATTCGTTGAAAGAGAGTGGCAAATCCCTCTAATGAGCCGTCCACAGTGACCTCTTCTTCTTCTATCCCAAAAAACCAGATTGTTTTCTACTGACTTCTTATCAGAATACAAGAGGTTTACTAACTTCTTCTTCTAACTTCTTATTCTTATTTATATTCTTAGTTTCGAAGTTCCACGCAAGTACACACCCGACGTATACGGTGTGACTCGGAATTAACATCTGAAGTACTAATTTTCGAGGAAAGAAACTACATCGAATTTCTGGTTATAAAACTATTCCTTCCCGGTAGTTCTATGAACATAATACGTTCCTATATTTTGCCGTCATCTGAATTTCCAATATATGTGAATCAGATGTCCGCTATCCAGGCTATCTCAAATAAACTTTCAGATAGGGATCAGTTGATAGTTTTAGTTGGCTCGAATATACATAGAGCAACATGGTACACCGTAGAAACTTCCAATATATTAATTTCTTCGGCGAAGCATGATTTTATTGGCGGTTTGCTTGACATTTCGTTATCTCAAGTAAACCATGTTCGAAAAATGTTAGGACGTTTACTGGACTTGTGCTTGTTTCCAGTTCAGATTCCATTTGCATAGTCAGAACGTCTGCAACTACGTTACCTGTAGACCCACATCACCCAACGATTAAGCTGACTATCGACACGGGTGCAAAACTGAATAAAATATCGGACAAAGTCAGCTACATGAATTTACTGCTTTTGTAAGGCAAACTTTCAACGCTGAATAAAATAAATACCCAGTATTTGATACATGCGTTCCTACGTATTATCTATCCTTCAATGTGTTATGGACCTGGTTGGTCCTGCATGATGTTTCGGGTTTCCTAGGCTAGCTCACCTTCCTGGGCCGTGGATCCCCGAACCCTGTCCGATCACACACTCACAGAATTTAACGCCGGACTCACACCTCCATGAAACCGACGTTTGTCAATGCTATCACCTGCACCGTAACATATGAATTCAAATTTAATCCTGATGGACTGGAGGTCACATGCTCATCCCCCCGACCTTGCGACCTGCCTTGAGCTATCTTGTTCAGCAGCCGGCCCAAACATTTCAAACCCCTCGTACTCACTTACACACCCATTCTTACGTGGTCCCTTCTCCTATCCAATTTACTCTACTCCATGTTCACCAACATAAATTGTCGTTTATTGTACATTAATTAATTTATTAATGTATTTTTAAAGCCGATCTGAGTAACCCATTCGCCAACTCCCTTCCTAAAGACTCCTCAGTTCTATCCTAATCCTACCGTAAGAGCTCTCAAGGCGGACACTTGTTTGAACAAATATATTTACTCACAGAAAATTAAGGGGAAAATCCCTGGTACTGGATCAGAGATCTCTCTTAAAAAGATGCTGACATAAACGTGCACATTATTCGGTGTGTAAATAAGAATGTAGATAAAATATATACATGTAGATAATATAAGTAAATTCTCAAAAAAACATGGGTCGGTGAATAAATAAATAAGTGGAATAAATAAATAGAATAAATAAGAGAATAAAGAAGACGAACAAGACAAAATAAAATAATTTAAATATACTAAAACTAATAAAAAAAATTGGCTGAAGCCTAAAGGCTCCCGTTGCCGCCTCTTGGAAGGCGTGTCGGTCTTCCACGACGACAATTAACCAACAAATATATGCTGTTGGCCCGGGGGAACAATCACGCCAGACATTGGGCCAGTAATTATAATCCTTTAAACGGACCGTACAGTACTTTTGGAGCTATCATTCCCGTCCTCAAAAAAAAATCGCCAGGCCAACTTGGTTGACCTGGCTGCTACTTATATGGGTCTCACTGGTTCCAGTCAGGTCTAGGATATTTCCAGCACCGGCTTCCCAGCGGATCCTCAAAAAAAAAAACGTCCCGGGTCCCCGTTGTTCAAATTTTCCCGGTCAACGGACGGATAACATTCGGGCGATCATGCCAAGTCAGAAAATATTTTTTGGTATTTAAGCAACCCTGTGTTCTGCCAGGAGTCGCTATCGATAAGTGTGTGACCCCCCTGCGCCCAGATTCGATATTGTTATCGATAGGCCAGCCACAACAGATGTCAAAAAAACGTCTGTCGTTTAACAAAGATTTGACTAAAAGATGTAAAGTCTACCCTCTACAAAAGGCTTAGTTATTCCGGATGACAACCTGCCTTTTCGCAATACCTAAGGGCCCGGTCTGATTTCACAATGCTTAATGCCCAGTGATATACCAATAATTAAGCTCGTTGCAAGACCCAGCGTACACTGGCCAAGACACTGCAACCCTGAGTTCTGCTAGGAGTCGCTATCTATTAGCGTTTGACCACCCTGTGCCCAAATTCGATATCGCTATCGATAGGCCGGCCACACAACCACACAAAACAAGAGAATTGGCAGTGGAAAACTGGCCTCAAATTGGGACTATTTTATACCCACGGATTCGGAACCACTCAGGACAGCGAAGTATCTCCTTAAGCGCCCAACGAGGGAAAACGCCCACTAACACAGACCACGATTTTGGCCAAATTGGACGCGCATTTGATTCTGAACAGATGTTATGCCCTGGGACGATCCCTGTGTTACGGGTGAGAGGTGTAATATCTGTATTTAGTAACAGCTTAATGCTTCTTGTCTCTTCGTTGGTTGCTAGTTGCTCCAGGATTTCGGTTGCCTCTTTACTTGTCCCCTCTAGGCTATCTATGACTCCTCTCCCTTTTGCTGTAAGTCCTTGACATGAAATGTTCCACACGACTTTCCGGTCAGATCCTCGATCTCATACATATGGTTGCCCAACGGTTTACGTATTCTACATTTGATGAATTTTTATGCCAATTTAGCATTGAAATTCTTCCCGAAGTCACTTTGAGCGAAGTTCCTCCTGAAAACTTCTTGCCCTGGCTTCAATGTTACTTGCCGCTTGTTTCAGTTGTAATACCGTGCACTAGTTTCATGTGCTCCATGCATGTTCTTTCGGATTGACTCCGGAAGCAAGGCAAATCTATCTCCCTGCGCCATATTGCTGATTTCACTGTCCACCAGAAAATGCAGTTTCTTCGCCAATCGATAATCCGATCCTTTCGGGAACATATGCTGCCCAAATAGCGGAAAATACGGCGTGATACCTGTGGCTTGATGAATTTAATTTCTAAATGCTGTTTCTATCTCTGGCAGATATAGGTCCCAAATACGCTCTGATCGCATTCAGCACGGACTGGTTCACCCGATCGGCCCCATTAGACTGGGGAAAATAAATTGCCGTCTACGTGTGTCCCGAAACTCCGCATCATCTCTGCACATTTCTTTGCCACGAATTGCTTCCCATTGTCTGAGTGAAGAGTCTCCGGTACGCCAAATGTATGGAAGATTTTCCCCAGTCAAAAACTTAACCATTGCAGCTGTTGTGGCCTCCCGCATGTCTTTAAGGAAGACGAACTTCAAAAATTGGCCTACAACAATGAATATGTATGAATGACCACTTTTTGAACGAGGATACTTTCCAAAGAAATCTATAAATAGCTTTTCAAACGGCCGATATGTTACTGTTTCCTCTCCTAGTCCGGGAATAGGTGGTCTGTTTGTGACCTTTGTTTCCATGCACACCTGACAACTTCGGAAAAACCTCCTGACTTCCGCAACCATTCCCGGCCAGTAAAAACTTCGTCTCAAGTGAAACAGAGTTTCCCCCCTCCATGTGACCGAGTGGGTGGCGAATGATCTTGCTCGATCAGCGTTGTGCTCAGAGCCGCTCAGAGCTGCTCCACAGCATCCAGCTGTTCTCCTCTGCATCCGACCCATCGTTGCGTATCTGCGTCCGTTTGAATATAAATCCGTCGACTACCTTCACGTCCGGTAACATATCCTTTTTGGTCTCGACATCCTCCCGAAATTCCTTGTATTCAGGTGACTCAAACACTGTCGACTCAAAGCCCAGGATTTCGTCATTTTCCTCAACATTCACTTCCTCTACAACCCGAGAAAGCATATCCGCCACGACATTTTCTGAGCCTTTGCGGTGCTCAATAAGGAAATGAAACGCCTGCAGCTTTAAGGATTCAGCTTTTGAGAGAAGAACGCCATCCTCCTCCATTTAAATCAGTACAGCCCCTACTCCAAAGTCTGAGGCACTGGGACTGTTATTAGCGCAGTTTTCAATGCCTCCATCGCTTCCTTGGCGTCTTTTGTCGCTTTGCATCGACCTTGTCTGGATCGGTCCTTAAAACTACCTTGCCTAAGATGAATCCCAGATACCGAAGCTCCTTAAAACAAAAATGAGACTTTTTTAACCCGACTGTCAGACCCGCTTTCCGAAGGCATCAAGCACCTTGTCAAATGTCGGAGACACCACCAACAAGTCGTCCAAGTAGAGGAACACCTTTTCCCTGAGCCTCTTGTCCATTAATCGGCATAGACGTTAGGCTGCGTTCGTCAATCCGAACGGCATCACCACAAACTGGTACATAGGACGTCCTGTGACAGTAAAGGCCGCGTATTTTCGATCGCTCTCCTCCGTTTCAATCTGCCAGAAGGCATGTTTCAGGTCTACGGTGGATATGTGCTTGGTAGTATTTATCCGGCTCAGTATACCCTCAATGTTTTGCTGAGGATACGCATCTTTGATAGTTCTCTCATTCAGCTTTTTAGCATCCAAGCAAAGACCCTTTTTCCCTGGCTTCCTTACTAGGGTAATGCAATTATTCCAGGCGCTGTCGCTATCTTCTATTACCCAAAGTCGTAACATTTAATCTATTTCCTCATAAATCAGCTTTCGCACTGCAGGAGACACCGGATAATGACGGTCTTTTACCGGATGTGTGCTTCTTTACGCTCGTCCATCCAAGGCCGTGCTCTTCATAGGATAGAAAGGATCTCCAAATCTCCTGGACTTGTGCTTCCTGGTCCGTATCCAACTCGTGTGGTTCTGGCTCTATTTTCTTTCGTTTTTCATTTTCTTCCGGCGTTATTACCTCTATGTCGAATATATGAGGTGCTATTCGAAATTCACGCCAAAAATCTATTCCTAGACAGAGCTCCTGCTCGAGAGAAGGACATAGAAGAAGGGTCACTGGTGCCTTTGTAATGGACTGGAATCGATATTTTGCCTAATATGCTTTGCGCTGCGCCGTTTGCGATCCGCACCTTTGCATGGTACGTATGGTTTTGTTAATGAATAGATGTAATACAATTAAGTATTAAACAGACAACCTCCCAATGAACAAATAATAATGCAAGCTTAGATTGTGTGAACCGCACGCTCTCAACGCCAGAATCGAAGTGAACGAGAATATCAAGAGAGAAAAAGAACAACGAGAAGATAGGAAAAAGAAGCACGATAGTCCCGTTTCCTTAAGCGGTTGCCTAGGAAACCAAGACATCGGAATGTGCGTCTACCTCTCGTACACATACATTCATGCAAACATGAATTGCACAATTATCCATGTGACTTTTGTATATTTGAACATGCAAACTCCAACACGCCGCCTCAAAAGTTACATTGATTATCACTTCAATTCCTGACGTGAGTTTCTTATCTTTTTCAATTCTGGGGATACATTAGATCCAGCATTTGCTGCAAGAGTTGGGGAAACCCAGTAAAACCCAACTAGATCCATACAAAAATTAACATGATTAAAGCTTTGACAAATGAAATTAAACAGCAATAAACAGTAAATATGAAAATTGAAATTAATTACAAGTACTTCATGAGATCCATTTAAAAAAAAATTAAACAAGAATACAAATTCAATTCAATTACTTAAGTCTTAGTAAGTAAAAAAAATCATAAATGACTTCATGGAATTCATTTCATGTTTTGCTTCGATGGATTTTCAGCAACAGTTCACCATGTTCGTAGTTGGATTATTCAAAAAGACCCAGCTGGCTTCTCAGGGAAATAAACCGGGCAGATGGTAATGGCTTCGTTAATATGTCGGCTAGTTGCAGATCTGTGGGAATATACTTTACATAAATTAGTTTCTTTTCAATTTGCTCTCTTGTAAAGTGATATTTAATATCTATGTGCTTTGTTCTCTTATGGCAAGTAGGATTATTTGCAATACTTATACAACCTTGGTTGTCTTCAAAAATATCAATAGGACCACTTAATTCTAGATTAATCTCAGTTACTAGCGATTTTAACCAAAGAGCTTCTCTTACACCTTCAAACAAGGCCATGTATTCTGCTTCAATAGATGAAGCAGCAACCGACTTTTGCTTCATGGTACTCCATGAAACCAAACAATTTTCAAACATTTTAAAAAGGTACCCCGTGGTACTTCTTCTGTCAGTTTCATTTCCAGCCCAATCGGAATCTACATAGCCTGTAAGAATATTATTAAAATTAGCTACCTTCTTGAATCTAAGCTTGATATTAACAGTTCCCTTTAGATATCTAAAAACTCTCTTAAGGCATTGCCATAGTTCCTTATTGTTGTTGTTTGTATATCTGCTTAGAATACTTATTGAAGTACTTAAGTCGGGCCGTGCACATAACATTATGTACATCACACAACCAATTAAATTTCTACACGGTGCATCACATAATTCTTCTGATTGCAGAGCTGTATAGTCTAACTTACTTGGGAGGGGAGTACTAACTGAATTACACTCTTCCATATTAAATTTTCTCAATACATTTTTAATATATGCTGACTGACTAAGACAAATCTCTCCATTAGTTCTATCAATTTTTATGCCAATAAAGTATCTAATTTCACGTAAATCGGTCATTTGAAACTTGTCATGAAGGTAAGATTTAAAATTGGACATTGTATCAGATTTGTTTGTAGCAATTACTACATCGTCCACATATAACAAGACATATATATTTCTCGAAATATCTCCCTTATTCAAAATATAAATACACCGATCAACTCCTAAGTTTTTAAATCCAACATCCTTCAACACACTTTCAAAAACTTCGAACCAACATCTAGCAGCTTGATTAAGACCATATATAGCTTTATTAAGTTTACATACTTTATTTTCATAAGAGTGATTCAGGCCTTTTGGAACGCTCATGTAGATTTCATCCTTTAGAGTTCCGTTTAAAAAATCAGTTTTTACGTCCATATGATGAACCATTAAATCGTATTGATTTGAAAGTGCCAACAAAAATCTAAAACTGGAAATTCGTGCAACTGGTGCAAATGTCTCATCGTAATCAGTCATATATTCTTGAGTGAAGCCCCGCGCTACAAGTCTTGCTTTGTACTTTACTAAGTTCCCAAATTCATCTTGTTTTATACTAAATACCCATCTGCAATCAACTATGTTTTTATTTTCTGGCTTATGCACTAGGGACCAAGTATTATTTTGAAAATGAGAATTAAGTTCATCTTGTATAGCTTTCTCCCAGAAAGTTCTGTCCTCACGAAACTTAATTTCATCAAAGGTATTAGGAATATCATTTAAGCATATTTGAGTATTCATGAGACATCTTTCTAAAAATCGATATGATAATTTGGGTCTACTTTTAATTCTTTCACTGCGTCTGATTTCTTCTTCACTTTTATTTTCTTTTAATTTATCACCAGCTTTAACAACTGGATCGGCATTCTCTAGACATGTGGAATTTTCATTGAGTTGTTCACTTGACTCAGAATCAACAGATTCATTATTTTCTATCAAAGGAAAAACCAACTCTTCATTTCCTTTACTTAAAGATTCATTATTCTGTTCAACAGTATTACTTTGAACCTCAGAATCTTCCCAAAATACCAAATACCAAATATTTTAAGATATTTCAACGTTGGCTTTTTGTTATGCCACATCTCAAATGGTGTTTTATTAATCTTTTGCAATGCTCTACTTGGGGATCTGTTAATTAAATAGGTTGCTGTTAAAACAGCCTCACCCCAAAAATGCTTATTGAGCTTAGCACAACTGATCATAGATAGAGCCTTTTCGGTGATTGTTCGAATCATCCGCTCTGATACACCATTCAATTGTGGAGTATGAGGAACCGTTAAATGATAGCTGATGCCTTTTTCGACACAGAAATCACGCATTTCGTTAGAAAGATATTCCCTCTTTGAAAACAAAAAACACATCCGACTTATAAGTTATTAAATAGGTCACACAGTAATGTGTATACTGATCAATAAAGACTACATAGTAGTTCTTATTATCAATGGTAGAGGGTGTTATTGGACCACAGACATCGGAACGGACAAAAAACAATGGTCGTGTAATATTTTCTTTATTTTTAAATTTTTGAAACTTTAATCTAGCTTGCTTGCCATTTATGCAAGCCTCGCATAATTCATGGTTTAAATCAATATTTTTTAATATATTAGTATCTTCAAAAAGACTATTTCGTTTTATTTCTAAAAATTTTCCTACACTTATGTGGCCTAATCTTTCATGCCATAATCGATACTCAGCACTATTAGAAATTTTAGTCGTAAATATTTTACTGTTCAATTGAAATTTTATAATAGGTACATTGTACTCACATATTCCATTAAAGGCCAATTTACCATTTTTAGATACTTTTACACCTTTAAGCCTAGTACTCAGATCGACGAAAACCGCGAGCTAACCATAGGAGTGAGCGAGAGGCAAATACGCGGCTAACGCTTTTCGTCGGGTCTGTTTTTCAGCGCGGTACTCAGATGAGCTAAGGAAATACCAGAAAAAATACCAGATTTTCGGTGAACGCCGTTAGCCGTGGCCCAAAGAATAGGAAATTTAATCTTTGGCGGTGTTCGTGCAAAGGCGATGTGGAAACTAAAATTAAAAATGGAAGGAAAACCCCAAAATCGAATCCAGAAGGTCAGAGCAGATGAAATAGGACGCCAAATCCAAGCTTATGCCCTTTATTGCGGGATTTCACCGACAGGAAGCAATTCCACAAAAGGGGCAATTTGCTGCTGTTGCCATCTGAGCCTGCCCATCTTTTCTTTTATTTTCACTAAAGTTCTGATTCGGCTGCCTTTTCAAAAGGAAACAATTTTTCTTTAAATGACCTGGCTTACCGCAATGAAAACATTTTGGTTTCGGTTTGAAACTTGGCTTAAACTGAATCTTCTTGAACTTCTGCATTGGATTATTTTTAAATTTTATATCTTTTAACTCCTTTTTACTTACTGCTTGCTTATATTCCTAAGCTTAATCTCTTGGTCAAGAAGTCGTGTTTTTAGAAAAGCTAATGTTAAGTTACTTTCAGATAGAGTCTCTATTGCGGTTATAACTCCATCATAACTGGGTGGAAGAGTTAGGAGTAAATGGGAAATTTTATCCATATCATCTAACTTTGCTCCTGACGCGATAAGTTCAGTAATGAGATCATCGAAGAAATTAAAATGATTAAGGAGAGAAGTATCACCTTTTAATTTCATGGCTAAAAGTTTCTTTCGCAGATATAGTTGCGATGCCAAGCTTCTTCTCTCATAAATTGCATCTAAAGTTGCAAAAATCTGCTTAGCAGTGCTTTCACTGTTAGCGTAAGATAAGAAAGCATCACTTAAATATTCAATTATTCAACTTTTTGCATTTCGTTCTGCCTTTTTTATCTCATCAGTCACTTCTGCATGAGTTTCATCTATGACCCTCAAAAGATCGTGCTCTTCTAACAGCGCTCTCACTCTGAACTTCCATATTGAATATTTTTCACCGTCAAACGGTTTGATATTTCTTTTCCCTTTATCCATTGTATGGTTCTCTATCAAAAAACAGCACCCCAACAACTACCTCCTCAGCAACACCAACAGCAACCCTTCACAGCAATGTTTAGCAACAGCGGCCAGCAACTTTCAACAGCATTAACGTCGCTCAACACTGTCCAGCAACAATGTCTTTCAGCAGCAGCACTGTCTGGCAACACTGTCCCGTCGCAACGTGGAGATTTGCGGCAAATTTGTCGAAGCGTTTGTATGTGTGCGTTCAGGAAAGATTTCTCGGCGAATTCGTAAGTGTGTTCTAGAAAGATCACGGCGAATTGGTGATATGTATGCGCTTCTTCCTGGAAATAGAAAAATGTTTTGCCACGAATTTGTCGCAGCGTTATACACAAAGCTAATTTAATCCTCTTTATTGTTCAGGAATTCCTTTTTGTTCTTCGTGGACCACTCCGCACGCATGTACATATACACACACACATATAATTACTTCACTTTTATGCACTTTCAAATTGTAACAATTAAAGCACTGTTATTTATTCACTGCAATTGTGTCTGGGCCCATAACCTATGGTTTTGTTAATGAATAGATGTAATACAATTCAGTATTAAACAGACAACCTCCCAATGAACAAATAATAACGCAAGCTTAGATTGTGTGAACCGCACGCTCTCAACGCCAGAATCGAAGTGAACGAGAATATCAAGAGAGAAAAAGAACAACGAGAAGATAGGAAAAAGAAGCACGATAGTCCCGTTTCCTTTGAAAACAAAAAACACATCCGACTTATAAGTTATTAAATAGGTCACACAGTAATGTGTATACTGATCAATAAAGACTACATAGTAGTTCTTATTATCAATGGTAGAGGGTGTTATTGGACCACAGACATCGGAACGGACAAAAAACAATGGTCGTGTAATATTTTCTTTATTTTTAAATTTTTGAAACTTTAATCTAGCTTGCTTGCCATTTATGCAAGCCTCGCATAATTCATGGTTTAAATCAATATTTTTTAATATATTAGTATCTTCAAAAAGACTATTTCGTTTTATTTCTAAAAATTTTCCTACACTTATGTGGCCTAATCTTTCATGCCATAATCGATACTCAGCACTATTAGAAATTTTAGTCGTAAATATTTTACTGTTCAATTGAAATTTTATAATAGGTACATTGTACTCACATATTCCATTAAAGGCCAATTTACCATTTTTAGATACTTTTACACCTTTAAGCCTAGTACTCAGATCGACGAAAACCGCGAGCTAACCATAGGAGTGAGCGAGAGGCAAATACGCGGCTAACGCTTTTCGTCGGGTCTGTTTTTCAGCGCGGTACTCAGATGAGCTAAGGAAATACCAGAAAAAATACCAGATTTTCGGTGAACGCCGTTAGCCGTGGCCCAAAGAATAGGAAATTTAATCTTTGGCGGTGTTCGTGCAAAGGCGATGTGGAAACTAAAATTAAAAATGGAAGGAAAACCCCAAAATCGAATCCAGAAGGTCAGAGCAGATGAAATAGGACGCCAAATCCAAGCTTATGCCCTTTATTGCGGGATTTCACCGACAGGAAGCAATTCCACAAAAGGGGCAAATTCGCAGAATAGTTGAAGTGCTGGAGGAGATCCACTAGAGAATCCCAGTGGGAAGGAACATGCAGAGTGGGACTTCGATCTCTACATGGACATCCTGCCGGGCGCGTCCTCGCAAAGAAAGTAAGATCTGGCCAAAAGAATTTGGTCGCGTTGTACTAATAGAAGTATCTTTTTAGCAGAACCACCAGTAATACGATCTCCGACGACCACTCCATTAGGACTTCTATAGGGAAGAGGAAAATAGGGCGCCCGCTAAGGAACAGTTGGAGAAGCCATAGCCAGCCACTGCCAGGATGCTGGGCGACTTCCTGCAGCATCAGCGGATCAACCCCGTTCCCAATCCGGCTCCCACTTCCTCAAGGTCCAATATGCCCAATGAGACTCGGAGCTGGACTGCGGTGGAGCGGGAAAGATGGCGAAGCATCCGTGGGACGAAAAGGAAGCTTTACACTACTAATTTACATAAATAAAAACATTCGTTGAACATTCCATTTACTTTTATTTTAATTTCTTTGTGTACCAGCAGACTCCTCCTTTTTAAATTTAAAACCCAACTGCTTGACAGTAAGACCATGCTACATGCATTGCGGATGAACTTTGAAAACTTCGGTCACACTACAAAGAATAAGATTTTTCGACTAGTGAAACTCTTAGCCGATCTGAGTACTAGGATTTAGGGTTAAATTCGATGGTCATGCCTGCATCCTGCATCTTCTTTACCGATAGTAGGTTGTGTGGAATATCCTTACAATTCAAAACGTTTTGCAAGGTGATTTTGTTTCCGCAGCTGTTAAGATTGACCACTCCTTTGGCCGTAGCGTATATAAACTCTCCTCGTTTGGCAATCTCGATGGCCACATTTGATTGCAAACACTCATATTCGGAGAACAATGCTGTGTCATTTATAGGGTGGTCCGATGCTCCTGAGTCTAGGATAAACTCAGCCTCGCTTGACTTTGAATTGGAAGTTGCATTTCTCAACATGAAGGCAAAACTACACTCTGCTTGGGCTGTTGCTGCTGTTGCCATCTGAGCCTGCCCATCTTTTCTTTTATTTTCACTAAAGTTCTGATTCGGCTGCCTTTTCAAAAGGAAACAATTTTTCTTTAAATGACCTGGCTTACCGCAATGAAAACATTTTGGTTTCGGTTTGAAACTTGGCTTAAACTGAATCTTCTTGAACTTCTGCATTGGATTATTTTTAAATTTTATATCTTTTAACTCCTTTTTACTTACTGCTTGCTTATATTCCTAAGCTTAATCTCTTGGTCAAGAAGTCGTGTTTTTAGAAAAGCTAATGTTAAGTTACTTTCAGATAGAGTCTCTATTGCGGTTATAACTCCATCATAACTGGGTGGAAGAGTTAGGAGTAAATGGGAAATTTTATCCATATCATCTAACTTTGCTCCTGACGCGATAAGTTCAGTAATGAGATCATCGAAGAAATTAAAATGATTAAAAGTTTCTTTCGCAGATATAGTTGCGATGCCAAGCTTCTTCTCTCATAAATTGCATCTAAAGTTGCAAAAATCTGCTTAGCAGTGCTTTCACTGTTAGCGTAAGATAAAAAAGCATCACTTAAATATTCAATTATTAAACTTTTTGCATTTCGTTCTGCCTTTTTTATCTCATCAGTCACTTCTGCATGAGTTTCATCTATGACCCTCAAAAGATCGTGCTCTTCTAACAGCGCTCTCACTCTGAACTTCCATATTGAATATTTTTCACCGTCAAACGGTTTGATATTTCTTTTCCCTTTATCCATTGTATGGTTCTCTATCAAAAAACAGCACCCCAACAACTACCTCCTCAGCAACACCAACAGCAACCCTTCACAGCAATGTTTAGCAACAGCGGCCAGCAACTTTCAACAGCATTAACGTCGCTCAACACTGTCCAGCAACAATGTCTTTCAGCAGCAGCACTGTCTGGCAACACTGTCCCGTCGCAACGTGGAGATTTGCGGCAAATTTGTCGAAGCGTTTGTATGTGTGCGTTCAGGAAAGATTTCTCGGCGAATTCGTAAGTGTGTTCTAGAAAGATCACGGCGAATTGGTGATATGTATGCGCTTCTTCCTGGAAATAGAAAAATGTTTTGCCACGAATTTGTCGCAGCGTTATACACAAAGCTAATTTAATCCTCTTTATTGTTCAGGAATTCCTTTTTGTTCTTCGTGGACCACTCCCGCACGCATGTACATATACACACACACATATAATTACTTCACTTTTATGCACTTTCAAATTGTAACAATTAAAGCACTGTTATTTATTCACTGCAATTGTGTCTGGGCCCATAACCTATGGTTTTGTTAATGAATAGATGTAATACAATTAAGTATTAAACAGACAACCTCCCAATGAACAAATAATAACGCAAGCTTAGATTGTGTGAACCGCACGCTCTCAACGCCAGAATCGAAGTGAACGAGAATATCAAGAGAGAAAAAGAACAACGAGAAGATAGGAAAAAGAAGCACGATAGTCCCGTTTCCTTAAGCGGTTGCCTAGGAAACCAAGACATCGGAATGTGCGTCTACCTCTCGTACACATACATTCATGCAAACATGAATTGCACAATTATCCATGTGACTTCTGTATATTTGAACATGCAAACACCAACAGTACGGTTGCTATCAGATTTGCATTTTCTCTAACAGCTCCTTGCAGCCTTTGCCCAACAAACTTACGCCCAGAGTCCAACAACCCTTTTAGCTCTGTTCGTGCCAATTCTACCATTGCATATGGACGCGGATCTGTTTTTGCTTCTTTTTCTTTGGCTGCTAAGGATTGCTGGACTTCCCGTCGTTTTTGTCGTCGTTTTCTAAACCGTTATCGTGCTTTTTTGACCTTCCTTGTCACCTGAGTCATTCCTGACAGCTGATTTTCATTAAATATGCGATCTCTAACTTCCTTGTATCGGCGGAGGCGTTCCTGGAGCGATAGATATACCCTGTCAGGTCCAGCTTCTGCTGGCAGCGGGTCCTTATCACTTGCTGCAATTTTCCTTACTACCACTTCGCATTCTCCACGGGGTCTCTCCCGGAACGCGACTTTCCCACCACCCCAGAGTTCCGGAAGGCGTTTCCCTGGCTACATTTGGGACATTTTGGTGTGACCGTGTTGGCTAGTCCACATGTGTATCAAAAAAGTGCCTTCTACTCTATGTCACACTGCTTGTACAGGTGACCCTTCTTCTGGCAATTCCAGCAAACAATAGCTTTTTTTATGGAACCGCTAGCTATGGCCTCTACATCTTCGTCCAACGATCCGGTTGCCTCTCTGTCATCCACTCTGAGATTCAGGATTTCATCCTTTCTTCCTATTCGGCTCTCCATTCTAGGTCTATATATCGGTGGAACGCGGTATCGCTGCCTTCCATAATCCGGGTGGAACGCTCTTTCTGCCTATCGGCGTTCCTCATGCAGGTGATCCAACGTTGAATGTTCCAACGTATGCACCCGGACAGGATACACCTAATGTTTCATTGGCTCCGCTAGATTCCGTTTCGCTGTTTTTATCACCCAATCCTTGGCAACGTTAGACCTCACAGAAGCCACCAACCGCCGAATTGCCGTAAAATAATTATCTAGTGACTATCCTTGCCTTTCCTTCCTTTCAGTAATGTCCTGAATGCGGTCATAATCGTTTCGATTGTCGCAGTAGCGCCGTTACAAAGCATTCCTTAGCTCCGGCCAGTCCCTTGGCTGCTTTGTGCGGATCAGGAGCCAGTACCACTCCGAGGTGTTATCCACCATCAGGCGATGAAAATCCCTAAGCACTTCCAGGCATGGCATTCCGTAGTGTTGCTGCAGGTGTTCAACCCTAAAGATACATTTCTCGGCGCACATAGTTCCAGGATTTCCCGAAAATTGGAATCAACATTTGTCCAATGGGACATAGAACCTCGGCCGGTTCCCCCATCCGTGTACCTGTCATTCCTGCAGATGGGTTCCTCCTCGATCCAAACCCTTGGGTTGCCGCTTTCCCCTGACCCCATTGCCCATGTCTTGCACTTGGCTGTTATTCCAGACAGGCATGCTCTGTAGGATTCCACTGCCACACCACATGCTGTGCTGGGAAACATTAAATGGCCGATTTTGTGCCTCTGTGTAGCGTGGAACTGGCTGAAACACATTACCTGCAACATTCGGGAAAAATATCCTATTTGCTACATATTTTCCGCTTGGTGGTTGACTTTCCTGTGTTCCACCGTTTCCTTCATCCTCTGCTGAACTTCCGGCCCCTTCCAGATGGGTTCCATCCTTAGCTTTCTGCCTGTCTATATTCTCTTGTGGATTGACTTTTGTGTCCAGCCGAGTGTTCGTGGATAAAGATGACGATGGTGAGTTCCTCCGTTGATCCAACTTCTTCATCAACGCGGCGAATTCTGTTTGCATACACTCGTTGATCCGGACATCCATTAAGCGCTGCAAGTCCACTGTAATTACCCTCTGGTGTAAGAGCCGTAAGCTGCCGAATTTTCTGCGTTGTATTGCTCCTCTATTGGATCTAGCTGGATGTCTGAGTAAGTGGCATATGGTGTAGATGCAGCGTCTAGATTCAAGCCCCTTGGAAGAGCTCCCCTTTGATGTGCGCTAAGTCAATTTCAATCCTCCATTTTCCCCTGCTCTTGGTCTTGCTCTAAATTCTCGTTGTCGCTCAT
The DNA here is from genome assembly GCF_043229965.1 of Drosophila suzukii. Taxonomy (NCBI): domain Eukaryota; kingdom Metazoa; phylum Arthropoda; class Insecta; order Diptera; family Drosophilidae; genus Drosophila; species Drosophila suzukii. The sequence goes on along the minus strand of NW_027255909.1, from coordinate 87,111 downwards.
TGTGTTTTCGAATCCGGTTAAACCAAAAAAATATAAAACAAATAACCCGTACAGACTACAAAAAAAACTACTTCAGCTTCAATTCTTGACGGAATTCCTATCAATTTATTCACAGATAAATGGGAGAAGGAAGTCCACTAAATTCTGGATAACGGGGTACAAAGGAACCATAAGCAACCTACCAAATACCAATAAGTAGCCATTTCCAATTAAACACAACAAGAACAACTTGGTTTCGTCGACTGTTTAAATCGTCAGTTTTAATTGATAATTCGTAGTCGAGAAATCCCAAATCTTTACCCAATTCTAATTAACTTTCCTTTCTCTTAGGTATAACCTCTCCCACAATCCGGAAGCTACTTCCTCCCTTATTGCGAGAGCAAAGGACATCTGGTTACACCTCAGGACATAGGACTAACGTTTGAACATGAACTGGACGTCGGATGCCGAAAGGTTATTTCCCCGGAAAGGAAAAAATTGGAAGTAGATATCACATTTATTTTTACATTTACGTTAAATATTTAATTCGTTCTAACTAGTGTGATTAAACCTATTTACTTTTAAACTATCTCCCACTTTCATCCTTATCACAAGACGCAATGTTTTATATATTTGCCTAACTAAATCCGTCCGCCAAGCGTCTACGCATACTGTCAACCATTCTTCTTCTGCCCAGTTTCGTAGCTGGCCATTTTCGTTCGAAACGATCGCAGTAGACAATATAAAAGTTTATTGTGACCTAGTCGTCGGCTTCTGCCATATCCCGTCTTTTCCATGTATTTTGTACTTCCTATTCTACTGCTATTCAACTACTTTTAGCTATAGCACAGATGTATATCACAGTTGAGAAATTATCACACAGTATCACATCGATCTCAAATCTACTCCGGTTATGTTCCGAGTGGATGACTCCGCTGTGAGCTAGAAACAATTACTCAAAGAGATATGAACCTTGATAAGCTGATTTCTTTATTTACCTCCTGGTCTTTGATTCCTGTTCAATACCGAGCAGTCATGCGAGCAACCGCTCTGTCCAAAAAGAATATCTTAAGGCAGGTGTAAATTATATTTTCTCCACTGTGGAGTTCACAGTGCTGAAGTTTCAATTTGGGCGACATCTATCAATATAATCATCATCATCACAAATGGGCTACCGGTATTTTGCATGGCCTGGACCATCCTGCTGGACTGGAGGTCACATGCTCATCCCCCTACCTTGCGACCTGCTTTGAGCTATGTTGTTCAGCAGCCGCCCCGAACATTACAATCCCCTCGTACTCACTTACACACCCATTCTTACGTGGTCCCTTCTCCCATGCAATTTACTCTACTCCATGTTCACCAACATAATTTTGCGTTTATTGTACATTAATTAATTTATTAATGTATTTTTAAAGCCGATCTGAGTAACCCATTCGCAAACTCCCTTCTTAATGACTTCTCAGTACTATCCTAATCCTACCTTAAGAGCTCTCAGGGCGGACACTTGTTTGAACAAATATATTTACTCATAGAAAATTAAGGGGAAAATCCCTGGTACTGGATCAGAGATCTCTCTTAAAAAGATGCTGACATAAACGTGCACATTATTCGGTGTGTAAATAAGAATGTAGATAAAATATATACATGTAGATAATATAAGTAAATTCTCAAAAAAACATGGGTCGGTGAATAAATAAATAAGTGGAATAAATAAATAGAATAAATAGGAATAAAGAATAAAAATAAGAATAAATAAAATAAAATAATTTAAATATACTAAAACTAATAAAAAAAATTGGCTGAAGCCTAAAGGCTCCCGTTGCCGCCTCTTGGAAGGCGTGTCGGTCTTCCACAACGACAATTAACCAACAAATATATGCTGTTGGCCCGGGGGAACAATCACGCCAGACATTGGGCCAGTAATTATAATCCTTTGAACGGACCTTACAGGACTTTTGGAGCTGTCAGTTCTATGGGTCTCGCTGGTTCTAGTCAGGTCTAGGATATTTCCTGCACCGGCTTCCCAGCGGATCCTCAAAAAAATTTTTTCCTTTTTATCTTATATTGGATTTTCTAGATTAAAAAAAATTTCTTGTTTTATTTTTCTTTTTATATTGTTTTTACTAGAGCGCTGCTGCCGCTCGACTTAAATTTTAACAGACTTTTATACACAAAGAATATAATCCGCCTCTACACTTTGCAAAATTATATAACTTTTGCATGTGCACCGCGAAAACCAAAACGCCCTTGACCGTGACTTTGACTATGATCGGCCTATTCCCATTTCGCTATCGTCAACCCAAATCCCGGGTCCCCGTTGTTCAAATTTTCCCGGTCAACGGACGGATAACATTCGGGCGATCATGCCAAGTCAGATAATATTTTTTGGTATTTAAGCAACCATGTGTTTTGCCAGGAGTCGCTATCGATAACAGATGTCAAAAAATCGTCCTTTGTTTAACAAAGATTTGACCCGACTAAAAGATATAAAGTCTACCCTCTACAAAAGGCTTAGTTCTTCCGGATGACAACCTGCCTTTTCGCAATACCTAAGGGCCCGGTCTGATTTCACAATGCTTAATGCCCAGTGATATACCAATAATTAAGCTCGTTGCAAGACCCAGCTTACACTGGATCCGAAACAGTTCTATAATATTTTGAACACGACGCGTAAATCTGTCAGTAGCCGCAAATACAGATCAAATTTTAGGTCATTTTGAGATTTGTTTTTTGTATTAACCAGAACTCAATGATTTCAAATACTTAAATTTTTCTTGGCCTTGGTTTATTTTTGTTTCTTAAGCCTAATACTCAGATCGGCTAAGAGTTTCACTGGTAGAAAAATCTTATTCTTTGTAGTGTGACCGAAGTTTTCAAAGCTCACCCGCAATGCATGTGGCATGGTCGTACTGTCAAGCTGCTTGTTGTTGCCCAACGGAAAATAAATCAATTGGAGAAATTTAAAAAAGAAAAGACGGGTGGTACGCACGGCGTACGTGCGTTTTATTCTGTGAACAATTCAAATCAGCCTCATACATTTCAAACTAACTTAATCTTACCGCAGTGTGCCCTCCTACGATACACAAGACAATGAAAAGCACATTTTTTGGCGGCATTCACTGTACCGATATTAGTAGGCCCACACTTCAAGGGCCAAGAAATCCATACGGGATCGGATAACTTAACAAATACTAGATTTTCCTTTCAATACTTATTCTACCTATCGATTACAATTTTTGACCGTCGACACAATACTTATTCTACCTATCGATAACAATGTTTGACCGTCGACATCCCCGACCCCGTGAGGAACCGCTTCACTCAAATCCAAAACTGCAAGTTTTGAGACGGGCCGCAACATTGTCCGGCCATTGTCGTTCACGCGCACAGTGGCGCGTCTGACGACTCCATCAGCTCCGCTGTTGACCTCCTCCATGATGCCCTTGCGCCACTCTCGTCTGGGCAAGGCAGGATCGCAGACGAAGACCATATCGCCCTGGCGGACGGGCTCCGTTTTCCGGCAGCACTTCTCGCGGCGCACAAGCGTAGGCAGGTACTCCAGGACCCACCTCCTCCAGAAACGGTCTCGCAGCATGCGAGCAATCCTCCACTCCTTTCGCGTAGAATCCTCCTTGGGCAGCTACGCATCCAATCCAGGCGTATTCGGCAGGTTAGCTGCTCCCTTGAGCAGATCGTTTGGCGTCAACGGCGCCTCTTGGTCCGCCTCGATCAGGAAACTCTCCAACACATGATCCCTCGGCGCGATTTCCTTCAGGGTATGGCGCAGCCACTCGTTTGACGCACTGCACCATCCGCTCCCATACTCCGCCCTCAGACGGCTTCGATGGGCAATTGAAAACCCATTCAATGCTTCTGCTGGACAACTCACTCTGTATCCTCTCCGTCTCGAACACGTCTCCAAATCGCTTGGCCTCCCTGTCAGCTCCCACGAAGTACTTGCCGTTATCACTCCGCAGTCTATGTACTGGTCCTCTACGGCAAACGAAGTTCCTGATCGCTATTATGCAGGAATCCGTGGACAGGTCATGCGCCAGCTCCAGATGAATCGCCCTTGTCGTCAAGCACGTGAACAAGGCGACGGGATACAGTCACCAGCAGTGGCCCAAAGTAGTCCAATCCGGTGTACTTGAATGGCCATCCCCCCGCTTCCAGTCGATCCTCTGGAAGGGGTCCCATTATCGGCGGCATCGGCCGCGTTCGCTGCAGCTTGCACTCGTTGCACGACGAGATTACTTCCTTCAGCACTCGTCTCATCTTCGTGACCCAGAGTCTCGTCCGGATCTGAGCAATCGTCGCATCCACGTTTTGATGCTTCATCTGGGCGTGAAAGGGCCTCACAATCAAATCCGTAAGACTGTTCCTGTGTTACAGTATTACGGGCCTCCTCGCACTGTACGGCATGCACAGCGCGGCATCAACTCTGCCATAAACTCGCAGAACTAGCTGTTCATCCACGTAAGGCGCCAGACCTCGAATCTCACTCGAGCTGGCGACGTCCTTTCCGCATTCCGCCGACCTCATCTCGTCGGGGAACGATTCCAACTGGTCCTGTCTGACTAACAGGTTCTCCGCGGCCTCACACTTCGTTGCAGTGAGTCCGTACTCCTCGATCTCGCTTCTCTGCTTGCGACACCAACGCGCAAACCTCAAGACCCAGGCTGTGGTCCTCTTCAGGCGACTGAAGCTCGAGAATCTCTGGAACGGAATGGAGAATTTATTTGCGGGCACCAATGCAAACTCACTGGGCATCTCCTTTTCATCAGGCGCATCTGTAACACGCTCGGTTCCCTTCTCAGGCGCCGGCCAGCCGCTCGCTGGCTGCCTCAAAAATGTGGGTCCGCTTAGCCAACGTGATTCCTGGCTAAGGTCCGCCTTATTCTGCGACCGCGTCGCATCATCCGCTGCGTTGTCAGCTGTAGGTACCCATCGCCACTGGGAAACCTTCGACGACTCCAAAATCTCCGCCACTTGGTTGCCAACAAACTGCTTGTACCGGCGGTGGGTGCCGCCGATCCACCTCAGCACCGTTTTTGAGTCCGTCCACAACACCGTGTCGCTGATGTCCACACTGTGCTCCTCCTTGACAGTGTTAATCAGTCTGGTTCCAAGAACCGCTGCCTGCAGCTCCAACCTTGGGATCGACATTGTTCTCATCGGCGCGCACTTCGTCTTTGCGCACACGAAGCTAACCAGCACGTTGTCATCCTCGTACGTGACCCTCCAATAGGCCACCGCCGCGAATGCAGATTGACTTGCATCCACGAACACGTGCAACTTGATGGCCCGAACTGCTCCGTGCCCAATATAGTGACGAGGGCATCGGAACTGTCCCACGGCGTCCATCTCCCTGCGTCAGGCCGCAAAGGCTTTGCCTATCTCCTCTGGTAGTGGTTTGTCCCACTGGATCTTCTGCCTCCAGATCTCTCTCAACAATAGCTTCGCTGTAATCATTAGGCAGCACAGGAATCCTAATGGGTCGAACGTTGACAGCAGGCTCAAGTACTTCCTCTTTGTAGGGACTCGATCTCCACTTAGATCGCTACTTGGCACTCGGTGATACTCCACGTTGAATCTGAAGTCGTCCGTGGCTACCTGCCAGCGCATTCAAAGGATCTTCTACTCAGCCTCATCCCATCCGACGCTCATGACTTGTCCAGGTGGTCCCAACGCCGCTTCCACGATGGGTGAGCTGGATGAAAACTGGCATAATTCGAATCCAGCCTCCGCATGTATCTCCTTCACTCGGGTAGATACACTGTCCACATAGTCATCGACGTAGTAACCTTGACTGCCCTCGTATCCGAAACCCCGGAACTTCAGGGCATTCACCGCCTTTACGTAACGCTCATCATCTCGTTCATCTCGTACACATCCGGGACTCGATCGTCGTTGCCATCTCTCCAAAGGAATCGTTGGGAACATCGATCCTCGGGTCGGATCAGCACTTGGTGGGACATCTCCTTGATGTCACCGCAGACTCCGACTTTTCCTTCCCTGAAGTGGAAGAGCACGGCTGGCAAGGTCTTGTAATGCTGGGGCCCCTTGTCCAGGTTCCTCCAACCTTGGCTGCAGCATCGAACACAAGCCGGACCTTACCGGGTGTTCGTACCCAAAGGTGCTCAACATGACCACACCCAACAAATCAAACAGTAGCCAAGTTGGGAACAGTACCAGGCGCTCAGTAGCACCCACTGCATATGAGAATTGCTGATCAGCATATTATATGTCTCACTAACTCACCGTCTAACCGACTCAACGGTACACTGACCCGCCAATGCAGTCAGCACATTTTGCAGTATCAGCCAACTACGCAGACTGCTACCATAATCATAATTCCCTGACCTACTTTAGAATATTGCTTACTTCACTAATCATTACACTAAACTTCCGTGTTCCAAGTAGTATATAAACATGTTCCAAATGACGAATAAAACAGTTATCAACGTCGTCCTTCCAGAGTAATCCCGTCTGGTAGCGACGCCCCACTTTCACCGTGGTGTCTTCGAGGATCCTTTGTGCCCGTGCGCCATCGCTGGCTGCGACCTGTGGCGCGAGCTTCACCCCAAAGCTTTCCATCTCGAAGTAGTCCTCCACCATCTGTTTCAGCGTATCATCCATTGACACGGCTAGTAGGCAGGACCTCGGTGACGGCGTAGTCGATTGCCCACTTACTGGCCCAAACACAACCCATCCAAGCTCGGTTGCGGCCGCATACGGTCCCTCTCTGGCAAACCGCCTCGTCCTAAGTGGCAATCCCAAATGTCCATGGTCCAGTCCGATGAGCAACTTAGGCACCACGTTGATGTAGGTCTTCATCTGCAGACGCGCATCCTTATGCACGCCCTGGACATCTCGTCGGCCTAATGTCTGCATCGGCAGACTCAGGCTCGAAACGGAGTACACGTTCCTCAAAGCGTGGCGAGTGGGCTTCCCAGCTCCACTTATCTCTAGCCTCACAACGTTGCTGGGCTCTCTGCTGGCCGTTCCTCCAAACCATAGTATATTCAGCTGTCGATGATTGCCTCGCACTCCCAGATCCCTCTGTAGCTCGTCATCGATCATCGTGACGGAGGATCCTTCATCCAAGACCGCGTATGTGTCCACTTGGCGACCAGCTCCGTACAGCGTTACTGGCAGTATACGGAACAAAAGTCGGCATCCCTCGGCGTCAACGCAGCTTAAGTTCCTCTGCACGGGCGCCTCCGCTGGCTTCGGGGCCCTTCTCTCCAGGCTGTTTTTGGGGACAGCCGACTCCCCTGGCTCCCCTCGTGGTCCCTGTAACCACCTCGTGGCGAAGACCTCCTGTCCGGGCTGCGTCTGGAAACTGCAGACTGCTGGTTTCCTCCGTTGTGGCTCCTGAACCCACCTTGCTGCGCCGGCCATCTTCGCTCCTCGTCCGCGCCATGTAGCAGACGGTGATGCAATCTGCGGCATCCGTTGATCTGGCACTCGGCATGTACATCGCAGGATCTGGTCGTATGTCCACTCCGTAAGCATGTGAAGCAGAGCCGATGCCTCCTCACCATGCTCCACCTACCCGGTGGCGAAGCTCCAATGAACTCCTTGCAGCTCGTCGCAGCATGTTGCCCTCCACAAATTGGACAATTGCCGATCATCCTGTTGATCGCATCCGTTTTTGTCCGACGCTTGCATGCAGAACTCGACGCCTCGGCTCCTTTCCCTCGACGTCCAAAACCGACGTTTGCGTACTCCTGCAGCCAGCCAAAGGGCTTGATCGATGCAGCGTGCCTGGCCCAGTCTACTCGCTTGCTCGTAGGAAGCTTCGCCACAAGCTCCTCCATTAGCGTTGGGTTCCGCAGGTGCTGCTCCGCCTTCGCTGACTGCAAGCAGGCCGTGAGGTTACTCACTCGGGTTGCGAAGGGAACGATCCTCGCCAGGTGCTGCTCCGAAATCGGCGGCACCTCTCGCACGCTGTTCAGCTGGCTGCGTATAAGCTGCTCCGGTCGGCCGAACCTAAAGCGCAGCTGCTCCATCACGGCGCTGACGTTCCCAGGGTGAATCAGCAGCGACTTCACTGTCTCGCATGCTTCATCCTTCAGCGCCTTCAACAACCTCTGCTTGTTCTCCAAGTCTGTGCAGTTGTATGCTTGGTTCGTCTCCACAAACGCACAGTTAAAGATCGGCCACTCCCCGGGCTGCCCTCCAAATACGGGCAGGTACGGAAGCCTCCTTGGCCCATACACTCTTTGGGATTCATTCGGCGTCATCGAGGCGTAGGATCCGACAAATGGCGATGCTGTTGCCACGTTGTGGGTGCTCCCGCCCGGTAGCACGAATCCATGCGCTGAGCTGGCTCACCTCCGGCTCTGAACTCGCAGCTGTGACAGCAGTACTCCTGGGTTGGGACGCTATTGTAGTCACCGTAGTGGCTGGGCTAGAAATGGCCGCCGCCGAGGTTATGTTCACTCGCGGCCGGTTTTCTGCTCCACTACTCGCTGGCTGCTGATCCGCTCGCGTTGTTGTAGGGGTGGCTTCCCCTCTTGGGGGAATGCTGCATCCCAACAGTTCCAAATATGGCGCTGCCTCAGCGCACTGCAAAATGGCGGCACCTGTGCCTTCTGGCCGCTGGCTGTGGCCGCCGATGCTTGACGCTCCTTGCGTCTTCTGGCCCGCTGGCTGCTGACACCGTGCTTGGCGCTCCTTGCGCCTCCTGACCGCTGACTGCGGTCTCCTTAACTGACGTTGGCTGCGTCTCTCTGTCGCTGACTGCGACTCCTTCCGTACCCAGTGTTCGGCGCTGACTGCGCCACTCTATGTCGCTGGCTGCGACTCCTCCCTAGGACTGCGAATAAAAGGAGTTGTCTTGCATCATATGGAGTTGCCTTTTTAACGACTACCCCACACGCGTAGGTCCGAAGAGAGGGTGAACTTCAAGGGCGGAGTGCGCGTGGCGTACGTGCGTTTTATTCTGTGAACAATTCAAATCAGCCTCATACATTTCAAACAAACTTAATCATACCGCAGTGTGCCCTCCTACGATTCACAAGACAATGAGAAGTACATTTTTTGGCGGCATTCATTTTACCGATCCATACGGGATCGGATAACTTAACAAATACTAGATTTTCCTTACAATACTTATTCTACCTATCGATTACAATGTTTGACCGTCGACACAATACTTATTCTACCTATCGATTATAATGTTTGACGGTCGACAGTTCAACGAATGCTTTTACATGGGTTTACACTTCAGGACCAAATTCTACTGTAGTGATTTTTTCTTCCATAATACCCTCTTCCCATAGAGTCCCTCCGTTAGAAAAGGTTGGGATTTTTGACAAAATGGGAATCTTTGATTACCACAGAGCACATCCACCATCTACGATCCGATAATAGCTGATCAGGAGACCTCTAGTTAATCAAATAAGAAATACGTGAGCTACAAAGAGATGGCGAAAGGTCGCTACATCTCCGCTTCAGCGATTAATGGGACCGCACGCGCAGATCAATTCCATACAATTTATACAATACAATACAATACAATACAATACAATACAATACAATACAATACAATACAATACAATACAATACAATACAATACAATACAATACAATACAATACAATACAATACAATACAATACAATACAATACAATACAATACAATTCAATACAATACAATACAATACAATACAATACAATACAATACAATACAATACAATACAATACAATACAATACAATACAATACAATACAATACAATACAATACAATACAATACAATACAATACAATACAATACAATACAATACAATACAATACAATACAATACAATACAATACAATACAATACAATACAATACAATACAATACAATACAATACAATACAATACAATACAATACAATACAATACAATACAATACAATACAATACAATACAATACAATACAATACAATACAATACAATACAATACAATACAATACAATACAATACAATACAATACAATACAATACAATGGCTCGTACTAATTTTAATGTACTTAACAGTCATTGCTATTCCATGTATTTGAACCGATGTAAATTTGAATTTTCAAAGGATCCGAGGCAACTTTATAACATTGTCAATGCTAAGCGAAAGTCTTCAGCATTGCCATCATCCGTACGATTAAACTCTATTGAGGCATCTACGGATCCCGAAATTGCAGATTTATTTGCTGAATTCTTCCAATCTACTTACAGTTCTGTTTCATGGTCTAAGTCTAGCTACCCTAATCACTTAAACAGGGCAAATTGTATTTTTATACCCGTTACTCATAGAGTAAAAGGGTATACTAGATTCGTCGGAAAGTATGTAACAGGCAGAAGGAAGCGTTTCCGACCCCATAAAGTATATATATTCTTGATCAGGATCACTAGCCGAGTCGATCTTGCCATGTCCGTCTGTCCGTCTGTCCGTCTGTCCGTCTGTCCGTCTGTCCGGATGAACGCTGAGATCTCGGAAACTATGGGAGCTAGGCTATTGAGACTTGGCGTGCAGATTCCTGAGCTTCCTACGCAGCGCAAGTTTGTTTCAGTAGACTGCCACGCCCACTCTTACGCCCACAAACCGCCCAAAACTGTGGCTCCTACAGTTTTGATGCTAGATAGAAAATTTTAACTGAAATGTAATGTTCTCATCAATACCCATCGATTGACCCAAAAAAAATTTTGCCACGCCCACTTAACGCCCACAAACCGCAAAACCCTGTGACGCCCACAATTTTCATGCTAGATAAAAAATTTTAACTGAAATGTATTGGTCGCGTCAATACCTATCGATTGATCTAATAAAAAATTTGCCACGCCCACTCTAACGCCCATAACGCTTAAATCTGTATACCGCCGGTCGGTGGCGCATTTTAATCTCGCTTTGCTGCTTGCATATCTCCATTTAGCTGAGTAACGGGTATCTGATAGTCGAGGTACTCGACTATAGCGTTCTCCCTTGTTTCTCCTGTAATCACCGAGAGTTCTCTCTTAAGTGATTAAGAAACTATAACGCCAACCTATTCTCCGGGGCCAGATGGACTCCCTGGGTGTGTTCTTAAGTTTTGTGCCCGAACTATTTGTAAACCCATTCTTAAACTTTTTAATTTGTCTATTTCATCATCTGTTTTTCCTACTATCTGGAAAGATTCTTTTATTATTCCACTCCACAAAAAGGGTGCGAAGGTTAATGTTCAGAACTATAGAGGAATCTCCAAATTGTCTGCAATTCCTAAAACATTTGAACGCATTATTACCTCTCAGTTGCAACATTTGTGCTCCTCTTTAATATCGCCGTGTCAACACGGTTTTGTTAAGCGACCACCACTAACCTGCTCGAATTGACATCTTTTGTACTAGATGGATTTAACAAAAAATTGCAGACGGACGTTATATATACAGATTTTAGTAAAGCCTTTGACTCTGTTAACCACTCTCTTCTTTTATTCAAATTAGATCAGCTTGGGTTTCCGAATAATCTGTTAACTTGGATTTCAAGTTATTTGAATGGTAGATCTCAGAGGGTTTTATTCAAAAACGCTGTTTCCAAGATGATCAACGTGACATCTGGAGTGCCTCAGGGCAGTCATTTAGGCCCTTTGCTGTTTACTCTGTTTATAAATGATCTTCCTTCTATCGTAAATCTCTCTCGTGTACTAATGTATGCTGATGATGTTAAGCTTTGTTTTTCATATAATAATATTGAATCTGGTTTCCGCTTGCAGTCAGACATAAATAGATTCCAGGAATGGTGTCAGTACAACCTTTTGAATTTAAACTATCTTACATGCAACGTTATGACTTTTTATAGGGGTACGCCAACGTTCATGAGTTACCCTCTTCAGAACATGTCCTTGTACCGAATATACTCAGTAAACGATTTAGGTGTTCTCCTAGATCCTAAACTTAAATTTGACTCCCACATAACCTCTACTGTAAATAAAGCTATGAGTGTTCTTGGGTTTATAAAGCGTTGGTCTAAAGAATTTGATGATCCATACACTACCAAATTATTATTTACCTCACTTGTCCGACCTAATTTAGAATACTGTTCTTCCGTTTGGAGTCCTCAGTATCAAGTGCACATTGACCGTATAGAGTCCGTACAGAAACAATTTCTTCTTTTTGCCTTACGTGGTTTGAACTGGGATCAAAACGTCAGGTTGCCTTCTTACTCGAGTAGATTGCTATTAATTAATTTGCCTACTCTAGTAAGCCGTAGAATTATGCTTGCTTTTTATGAAGAATCTTATCAGAGGCGATATTGATTCTGTAGATTTGGTAAGCCGCCTAAGTTTCAATGTTCCTGTTAGACTAATGCAAAACTACCATCCTATCAACTTGCCACGATGCTCATCTAATTTTAGTCAGCATGAGCCCTTTCGCGTTCTTTCTAATATTATAACAACCTATATCATTTAATTTGTTCCTCAACTTCTATCCCTGTACTAAAAACTGTCTTATTTGTTCTATGTACCTTCCTCGCGAACCGTATTTGCCCGAAATAAAAATGGGCCCGCGCGTAACAAGCACGTGCTTGGTGTCGTTTGGGCCACTTGTTTGTACTGCTCTTAGTGCATCAACGTTCAACAACAATATACAATACAATACAATACAATACAATACAATACAATACAATACAATACAATACAATACAATACAATACAATACAATACAATACAATACAATACAATACAATACAATACAATACAATACAAACCTTTTGTACTTGTATAGAAATAAGGGGTTAATAATGGGTAGGAATTTTATCTAAAACACTAAAAATATACAATGCAAACCTGTTGTACTTGTGTAGAAATAGGGGGTTAATAATGGGTAGGAATTTTATCTAAAACACCAAAAATATACTGAAAAGTTGGGTTTAAATCCATGACAATGACAGTGAACGGAAAGAAACAAATTTGAATTTTAAATGCAAATGAAAAATATTTGTCTTCTGTTAAACAAAATAGTTGAATAACAATTTCAATGGAAGAACAACCCTCAAGAAAGAGAGCCAGGGAGGTCGAATCGAAGCGATGGTCATAGCCTTCTTCTCACAAAAATGTAAAAGTTAGCTTTCTTTTGTACGTCAATATCCTGCAACGATGTTTTAAAATAGAGGGCGTTCACAATTCTCGTCTGGCAAACTTTCAAAGTTTACACTTTTGCAACGCAATTGAATACCCTAAATATGATTGTGCCTAACCGAATAGACACTTCTGGGTCACACCGCGTGACAAGGGGGTAATAAGCACTTGTCGCTGGCACGAGGACGCTTTGATGGCAGGACGATCGCGTCACGGCAATGGTAACGATGGTTACTGCGATGCCGGACCACAGGCAATGCTGAGCTGCGCTGAGGATGAGCTAACGTGGTTAGCTGCTAGTTGAAATAGTGTACATATTTCGAGCCCTATCCCCAGAGGTAGGAAGTAGAACCGCGGAGTTATGAGCTGTGTTGATAACTGATTTATTCTTCATATGATACCTGCTTATATACTACTTGGAACGCGGAAGCTTAGTGTAATGATTAGTGAAATAAGCTATATTCTAAAGTAGGTCAGGGAATTATGATTATGGTGCAGTTGGCTCGGCTAAAACTGCAACATGTGCTGACTGCATTGGAGCCAGTCAGTGTGCCGTTGAGTCGGTGAGACGGTGAGTTACTGAGACATATAATATGCTGATCAGCAATTCTCATATGCAGTGGGTGCTACTGAGCGCCTGGTACTGACACTGCAACATATTGTTATGTGCTAAACGACAAAACTATGCACAAATTGGGAATTTAGCAAAGATGTTTACATTAAGACTGATAACGATAGGCGAAAAATCGATACACGACTATCGACGACTCGTGAGCTCAGGGAGTCGTGCAGCTTAATCAAGTCATGGAACTGGTTCCTTAAACCGGATAACTTCAAAATGAACCAAGGTTTAAACTCGAAAAGTTTGAGTGGTTTTTGGCGGAGAGAGGCTTGGAAAAGTAAAACAAGCAAGGGTGATTAAAGGGCAAAAGTAACTGGTCGCAGACGGTTCTGTTGGAAAAAAATTATAATATTAGCAGAAGTCAAGTTCCTACCCTATATTCCGTGAGGGTAAGCCTGGATCAGGAACAGAGACTTACATAAGGAGAGTCGAAGACCAGCCACCAGGAGGAGATCCAAATTTTCGACAAGAAAATTGGCCACTGATCCCCGGATGGCCACAGGAAAATAAAACTTGTTCCCGAAAACTGCAAACGACAAACCAAGTCAGCAAGCCGAAAGTTAAAATATAAAAATTGAGACTGATATCTCAGATTATGTAAACCGCCCAAACTAATTTATTCATACTTATATATATTTAAATTATTTATTTATTTATTTAACCTATTTATTCACACAAACCCAAAACTATTGGAACATTGTTTATTGTTATTTATTTATTTATTCATATATATATGTACTCCCTGTAAAAGTTCGGTACCGTAGGTAGGATTATTAAATGTTAAAATTTAAGTGAAATTTCTGAATTATAATGTGAAAACATAATGAAGTGTTGTGAATAAAAATTCGTGTTGGGGGTGAGATGAGTTAGGCGAGGTAGCATGACCCACAAAACAGATTTGGGAGATGTGTCCAAAATGTTGAAGGATGCACTCATGGTTGGGAGGGACTCCAGGACCACGATAAGAGCTGTGTTGTCCAGTCCATTTGTTCAAGAAAAATCCGTCGTGAAATTGCTGTCGCCCGAGTTTGAATTTCCGTTTTGTTTTTGTTGTGTCCGCTGCGTAGACAACATTGTTGGTTGTTCCCCTCCCTGGGACGGTCGATGACTAGCCGGCACCTACACTGCGCGAAAAACAGGACATGACAAATGGCGCCCAATGAAAATATAAAAAATTAATGAAATGGAATCAATAAAAGTAAAATATTTCAAGCATAACATAAAATGTAAATACTCACCAGGGAATGTGGCAACAGAAAACGACATCGGAAACCAGCTTTTTGGACCGTGGGCGGGCTTAGAGGGTCGAACCCATCGTAGCCACAGTGAATGATATTCCGAAATGTCCTTTCTGTTGAGCACAATCCTTGCTGAGAGAGAGGAGACCGTCTACAAGTGGACCCATGACCGAGTAAAGGCGGGACATGCGAAGCCAGGCTAGGAGGTACATCATTATGTGAAAGAAATAGAAAACAACTGTCTTTTTAATATGTTGTCTGTGGTAAAGTAAATTTGTAATAACTTATCTAAATTTATTGTCTATGCTTGGAGTTGGTGTGGTCCATGTACACTGGAATA
Organism: Drosophila suzukii; assembly: GCF_043229965.1. Lineage (NCBI taxonomy): Eukaryota > Metazoa > Arthropoda > Insecta > Diptera > Drosophilidae > Drosophila > Drosophila suzukii. The sequence continues at coordinate 71,837 of NW_027255909.1, read as the reverse complement.
AAGTGTGACATCGTTGCCCAGCAAATTTTAAGTCGAGGCTGAAAGATAAAGATCACGTAAATTAGTAAAATCGTTTAAATAATTATAAAAAATTGACACGAACGGATTAGGAACTGAAGGAAAGGAGAGAAAAGTTAGTGGGTAATGTAAATAGCTACGTCCCATACCCCCAGAATTTGTAGAAAGAGATATGAAAAACAAATATACATAAGAAAGAAATTAGGATATATATAGAAAATTGAGGAGGAGCTTGGAGTTCATCCGGAATAGGGTACCAGCAGGTATGACTCCGCCAGTAACTCGCTCACAAGCGAATCAAGAGGAGAAATTGGAGAACATATCGGCACCCGAAGGCATGGAGTCGGTAAGGGAGCAGAATCCTGAAGGAATGGGAAGCGGAAGTCCAGGAGAAGCGAGTGGTCTTCAGTCGGCAGGCGGAACCGGGGCCATACCAAAGTCTTTGCCATCTGAAATAAAGTCAGGGGTTAACGCAGCACTGGTTCAAGCACAACATACGTACCAGGTGGGAATGTCGACGGCATACGAAATGTTCAAACAGCAGATGCAGCAGGATATGTTGCAGTTCATGAAGGACATTAATGACTGCATGGCGGAGTGGCGCAGAGATGTCGCAGGTTCGCCAGGCCCAAGGACAACAAGTTGGACAGGGCCAAATACCCTCTTCGGGGACGCCGATGCCGCCACCTCAAGGCATTGCAGAGCAGCCGCGGGCGAAACCGAGTCAGATGCCAACATTCGACCCGAGGATGTTACAACCACCTCCGCCAATCACACTGCCAGGGGTACGTTCCTATATGGGATTCCCGCCGCCAACATCTGGGGCGCAGGAGAAGCAGGAGATGAATCGTCACGCATCGGAAGGGTATCGGCAAACCGCCTGGTCGACGGAGCAGGAACCAAGAAGGTGGAATGGGTCTCACACGACGCCCCCAGAACATCCTCCTGGAAACGGTGGGACACAGTACAACTTCAATCCAGGACCAGATCAGCGTCGGTCAAGCGGTGTAGCAGGCGATTCTGCGTTTAAAGTCGGCCAGCTGCGGAAGTGGGAGCTCAGTTTCGATGGAAGGCCCAGAAGTATGCCCTTGTCAGAATTTATATTCCGCCTCGAACATCTCCAAAGGTCGTATCAGGTGCCGTGGAAGGAGGTCCTAAGAGAATTTCACGTATTAGTGGAAGGACAAGGCAAGGAGTGGTACTGGATGTACGTGAGGTCGACGGAGAAGCAAGAGTGGACTAACCTGAGGTACGCGCTGCAACAGCAGTTTCAGAGTCACCGATCCAACTTCGAGCGAGAGTATGAGCTGCGAGAACGGAAGCAAAAGCCAGGAGGAACCATCGAGGCGTACATCCAGACCATGCTAGCGCTCAGATCTTGACTAGAGACGCCGTTTTCCGACTTCGACCTGATAAAAGTGATAAAAATGAACATTAGGGATCAGATTTCGAGAATTATATACCCGATATACATCACTAACATGGATCAACTCCGACATGAATGCCACGATGCGGAGGGAATATTGGCGACTCGATGTACCCGACATCTAAGCAACCTCGAAACTCACCGAGGATCGATGAGCTTTGTCCAGAATCAGTCGGAGAAGAGAGTTTACCTGGAGAACAAGAGGAAGTGGAGGCATTAGCTAGACACTGGGAGAAAAACAGGGAACGACAGCCACTTACATGCTTTAATTGTGGATCCGTGGGACACCCATTCAACGCGTGTGAATCGGAGGTGTTAAAGGTGTTCTGTTTCAAGTGTGGACTACCCGGTGTGAGGACTGCAACCGAATATTTGGGAAACATGATCCGGACCGGAACATTTCGCCAAAAATTGCAAGAGCCCGGAGGAGAAGTCAGCAGCGATGATTTGTTCGGCCATCAGAGCTGCGGTGGAAGGCGACAACAGACCATTCGCACAGGTAAAGATCGAAGACCTGGACGTCGTGGGTCTCTTGGGTTCCGGGGCATCAGTAAGCTTGCTTGGGGAAGGTTGCCTAGAAACAGTGGAAAGGTTAGGACTGATAATAGAGAGATCACAATCGATAATGAAATCAGCAGGAGGTACGCAGCATCGAGTAGTGGGGAAGATTCAACCCAACATCTCGTATAATGGGGTAACACATCGATTGCCGATACTCCTTTGTCCTTCCTTGAAACAAAAATTATACCTAGGTATAGATTTCTGGAGAGGATTCGAATTGGCACCAGAGGTGGTGGGTGTAGAATTCTTACATTAGGTGGAATCCGAATTTATGGCCAAAGGAGAACCGATAGAGGCACATGTCCTATCCCCCGGACAGACTGAGCAACTGGAAAAAGCAAAAGGACGTTTTCTGTCCTACGAAAGTCAAGGATTAAAACTTACCAAGGTAGAAGAACACTCGATCCAGTTAGTTGAAGGAGCCGTACCCGTCAAGGAGAGATTCTTTCCCGTGTCTCCGGCGAAACAACAACTGCTGTTCGCAGAAGTCGATAAAATGCTACGGTTAGGAGTCATCGAGTTAAGTGAAAGTCCCTGGAACAACCGAACGACGCTGGTACAGAAACCTGGAAAGAACAGGCTGTGCTTAGACGCGAGAAAACTGAACACACTTACAGTGAAGGATGCTTACCCACTACAGAACATTGAGTCGATTTTAAGCCGGGCGGATGAGACGATTTTCATTAGCAGTATCGATTTGAAACATGCGCTCTGGCAAGTGGAACTCGATGAGTAAAAGTCGTCCCTTGACCGCTTTCACAATACCTGGAAGGCCACTTTATCAGTTTCGACGAATGCCATTCGGATTATGTAATTCGGCTCAAAGGTTGTGTAGGGTAATGGACAAGGTGATTCCACAGCGTCTTCGCAGCCGCGTCTTTGTATACTTGGATGACTTGCTGATGATATCCAAGACTTTCGAAGAACACTGCATGTTGCTGAAAGAAGTGGCAGAATGTTTAAAAAAAGCAAATTTGACGATCGGCCTACACAAGTCAAAATTTTGTTTTAAATACTTGCGATATTTGGGATTCATAATCGGTGATGGGGCCTTGCGGACGGATCCGAAGAAAGTTGATGCGATTATGAAGATAGAGGTGCCCAAAAATACGCGACAACTACGCAGCTTCTTAGGAACCGCAGGCTGGTATCGCACATTCATCCAAAATTTCTCCGGTGTAAGTGCGCCGCTCACTGACTGCCTTAAAAATAAAACAAAATTTATGTGGACGGAGGAAGCAACTACGGCACTCGAAACGCTGAAGAAAGCACTTACCTGTGCGCCGGTATTAGCTCATGCAGACTTTGGAAAACACTTCTGGATACAGTGTGACGCCAGCCATGTAGGAATTGGGGCAGTATTATACCAGCAAGACGTAGAAGGATCGGACCGGCCAATAGCATTCTTTTCGGCGAAGCTGAGAGGAAAAAGAGTGTCTCGCAGCAGTAAAAGCCGTGGAAAGATTCCGTCCCTATGTGGAGTTAAAACCGTTCACGATAGTTACCGACCATGCAAGCCTGCAATGGCTTATGACGCTTAAGGATTTGAACGGGAGGCTGGCGCGGTGGTCGTTAGCGCTACAGGCACTCGACTTTAACATAGAGCATAGGAAAGGGAAAGACAACATCGTGGCCAACATGCTATCTCGGCCGAATGAAACCGCCGAAGTAGAGTTCTTCGATTTTGAAACAACGGAATTTGAGAGTCCTGAATACCTGGAAAGACTGCAGTTGGTTGAAGAGCAAGGAAGAGATAAATATCCGGACTTACGTGTGGAAGAAGGAGTTCTATTCAAGAAGACACACTTAAATAGGAAGGAAAGTGAGGAATTTGAATGGAAACTGTGGATTCCGGAAGCGTTGACGACAACTCTAATCCAGCAAGCGGCGACATGGCAATGCATAGGGGCATTGCCTTAGCGAGACTTCAGCAGATGTATTACTGGCCCAAAATGGTAGTTCAAGTCCGAGACTTTGTAGCAGCAAGCGAAAACTGCAAAGAGAACAAGCACACAACGCAGATAAAGCGACCAGTGATGGGGAAGGAAGTACGGACAGATCGACCCATTCAAAAGTTGTACCTGGATTTCTTAGGAAAGTATCCGCGGTCTCGCCGAGGAAATACCATGCTATTTATCGCGTTGGATCACTTGACCAAGTTTGTGTGGCTAAAAGCCATGCCGAAGGCCACATCGACAGCTGTAACCCGATTCCTACAAGAAGGAATATTCACACAATTCGGAGTTCCGGAAACAGTCCAAACGGACAACGGAAGACAATTTGTCTCCAAGGAATTCGAGAACATGCTACAAGAATATGGGATTACACACATGAAGACAGGGTGATACGCACCACAATCCAATCCTTCGGAGAAAGTAAACCAATCCGTGTTAGCAGCAATTCGAGTAAACATCCAGGACGACCACACGCGATGGGATGAACACTTAGCGGACATACAAGCGTCGCTGAGGTCATCCATCCATAGCAGCACCGGAACTTCGCCGTACTTCGCCATGTTCGGACAGCACATATTTACGAATGGGAAATATTACTCGCTGGCTCGCAAGTTGAATGCCCTGAATGAAGCTGAGATAGCCCAATTGCCCAGGTCGGAACGACAACAGCTATCCAGAGAAAAAATAAAAAAAGGATACATCAGGCCTACGAGAAAGCAGCGAAGAGTGACAACTTAAAGGCCCGAGAGATTCGATACTCACCGGGACAAGAAATATATAAGAGAAACTTTGTTCTAAGTGACTTCAGCAAGAATAAGAATTCTAAATTTTGCAGAAAGTATACTAAATGTCGAGTCACAAAAGCGTTGGGAAACTCTTTGTACGCTTTGGAAAACTTGCGCGGCAATCCTTTGGGAGTTTTCCATGCAAAGGATCTGAAACAATAGTGCCCGGCTAGCAAATCACACTCACCAAGCTTTAATCTCAGGGTTGTGGGCGGTGGCCTACCTAGAGCAGAACAACCAGCAGCACACGCACATCCTCCACTCCTGTTCCGAGACGAGCATCGCAACCGTAGTGTGCTTGTTATGTGCTAAACGACAAAACTATGCACAAATTGGGAATTTAGCAAATATGTTTACATTAAGACTGATAACGATAGGCGAAAAATCGATACACGACTATCGACGACTCGTGAGCTCAGGGAGTCGTGCAGCTTAATCAAGTCATGGAACTGGTTCCTTAAACCGGATAACTCCAAAATGAACCAAGGTTTAAACTCGAAAAGTTTGAGTGGTTTTTGTGCGGAGAGAGGCTTGGAAAAATAAAACAAGCAAGGGTGATTAAAGGGCAAAAGTAACTGGTCGCAGACGGTTCTGTTGGAAAAAATTATAATATTAGCAGAAGTCAAGTTCCTACCCTATATTCCGTGAGGGATAAGCCTGGATCAGGAAAAGAGACTTACATAAGGAGAGACGAAGACCAGCCACCAGGAGGAGATCCAAATTTTCGACAAGAAAATTGGCCACTCATCCACGGATGGCCACAGGTTTTTATTCGCCCCTTAAAATTATATTTGCCACAGAAAAATAAAACTTGTTCCCGAAAACTGCAAACGACAAACCAAGTCAGCAAGCCGAAAGTTAAAATATAAAAATTGAGACTGATATCTCAGATTATGTAACCCGCCCAAATTAATTTATTCATACTTATATATATTTAAATTATTTATTTATTTAACCTATTTATTCACACAAACCCAAAACTATTGGAACATTGTTTATTGTTATTTATTTATTTATTCATATATATATGTACTCCCTGTAAAAGTTCGGTACCGTAGGTAGGATTATTAAATGTTAAAATTTAAGTGAAATTTCTGAATTATAATGTGAAAACATAATGAAGTGTTGTGAATAAAAATTCGTGTTGGGGGTGAGATGAGTTAGGCGAGGTAGCATGACCCACAAAACAGATTTGGGAGATGTGTCCAAAATGTTGAAGGATGCACTCATGGTTGGGAGGGACTCCAGGACCACGATAAGAGCTGTGTTGTCCAGTCCATTTGTTCAAGAAAAATCCGTCGTGAAATTGCTGTCGCCCGAGTTTGAATTTCCGTTTTGTTTTTGTTGTGTCCGCTGCGTAGACAACATTGTTGGTTGTTCCCCTCCCTGGGACGGTCGATGACTAGCCGGCACCTACACTGCGCGAAAAACAGGACATGACAAATGGCGCCCAATGAAAATATAAAAAATTAATGAAATGGAATCAATAAAAGTAAAATATTTCAAGCATAACATAAAATGTAAATACTCACCAGGGAATGTGGCAACAGAAAACGACATCGGAAACCAGCTTTTTGGACCGTGGGCGGGCTTAGAGGGTCGAACCCATCGTAGCCACAGTGAATGATATTCCGAAATGTCCTTTCTGCTGAGCACAATCCTTGCTGAGAGAGAGGAGACCGTCTACAAGTGGACCCATGACCGAGTAAAGGCGGGACATGCGAAGCCAGGCTAGGAGGTACATCAGTATGTGAAAGAAATAGAAAACAACTGTCTTTTTAATATGTTGTCTGTGGTAAAGTAAATTTGTAATAACTTATCTAAATTTATTGTCTATGCTTGGAGTTGGTGTGGTCCATGTACACTGGAATAAAGTGTGACATCGTTGCCCAGCAAATTTTAAGTCGAGGCTGAAAGATAAAGATCACGTAAATTAGTAAAATCGTTTAAATAATTATAAAAAATTGACACGAACGGATTAGGAACTGAAGGAAAGGAGAGAAAAGTTAGTGGGTAATGTAAATAGCTACGTCCCATACCCCCAGAATTTGTAGAAAGAGATATGAAAAACAAATATACATAAGAAAGAAATTAGGATATATATAGAAAATTGAGGAGGAGCTTGGAGTTCATCCGGAATAGGGTACCAGCAGGTATGACTCCGCCAGTAACTCGCTCACAAGCGAATCAAGAGGAGAAATTGGAGAACATATCGGCACCCGAAGGCATGGAGTCGGTAAGGGAGCAGAATCCTGAAGGAATGGGAAGCGGAAGTCCAGGAGAAGCGAGTGGTCTTCAGTCGGCAGGCGGAACCGGGGCCATACCAAAGTCTTTGCCATCTGAAATAAAGTCAGGGGTTAAAGCAGCACTGGTTCAAGCACAACATACGTACCAGGTGGGAATGTCGACGGCATACGAAATGTTCAAACAGCAGATGCAGCAGGATATGTTGCAGTTCATGAAGGACATTAATGACTGCATGGCGGAGTGGCGCAGAGATGTCGCAGGTTCGCCAGGCCCAAGGACAACAAGTTGGACAGGGCCAAATACCCTCTTCGGGGACGCCGATGCCGCCACCTCAAGGCATTGCAGAGCAGCCGCGGGCGAAACCGAGTCAGATGCCAACATTCGACCCGAGGATGTTACAACCACCTCCGCCAATCACACTGCCAGGGGTACGTTCCTATATGGGATTCCCGCCGCCAACATCTGGGGCGCAGGAGAAGCAGGAGATGAATCGTCACGCATCGGAAGGGTATCGGCAAACCGCCTGGTCGACGGAGCAGGAACCAAGAAGGTGGAATGGGTCTCACACGACGCCCCCAGAACATCCTCCTGGAAACGGTGGGACACAGTACAACTTCAATCCAGGACCAGATCAGCGTCGGTCAAGAGGTGTAGCAGGCGATTCTGCGTTTAAAGTCGGCCAGCTGCGGAAGTGGGAGCTCAGTTTCGATGGAAGGCCCAGAAGTATGCCCTTGTCAGAATTTATATTCCGCCTCGAACATCTCCAAAGGTCGTATCAGGTGCCGTGGAAGGAGGTCCTAAGAGAATTTCACGTATTAGTGGAAGGACAAGGCAAGGAGTGGTACTGGATGTACGTGAGGTCGACGGAGAAGCAAGAGTGGACTAACCTGAGGTACGCGCTGCAACAGCAGTTTCAGAGTCACCGATCCAACTTCGAGCGAGAGTATGAGCTGCGAGAACGGAAGCAAAAGCCAGGAGAAACCACCGAGGCGTACATCCAGACCATGCTAGCGCTCAGATCTTGACTAGAGACGCCGTTTTCCGACTTCGACCTGATAAAAGTGATAAAAATGAACATTAGGGATCAGATTTCGAGAATTATATACCCGATATACATCACTAACATGGATCAACTCCGACATGAATGCCACGATGCGGAGGGAATATTGGCGACTCGATGTACCCGACATCTAAGCAACCTCGAAACTCACCGAGGATCGATGACCTTTGTCCAGAATCAGTCGGAGAAGAGAGTTTACCTGGAGAACAAGAGGAAGTGGAGGCATTAGCTAGACACTAGGAGAACAACAGGGAACGACAGCCACTTACATGCTGGAATTGTGGATCCGTGGGACACCCATTCAACGCGTGTGAATCGGAGGTGTTAAAGGTGTTCTGTTTCAAGTGTGGACTACCCGGTGTGAGGACTCCAAGATGTACTCGATGCCAAACGGGAAACGTTGTGAGGAGCTTGGGCAAGAACGAGGAACCACGCTCCAATCCGTTTGCTACGAACAAGTGAAAGCCTCGTCAAATTGCATGCCTAATGATAAGGATAGCTTTAAGGAGAATAAAATTAGTAAGATACTGATAAATATAAATAAACCAGTACATACCATTAAATGGTCGAAACGTGAACCTATAGCAGTCCGGGAAGCACATTACCAAGAGGTCAGGAACCGAATATTTGGGAAACATGATCCGGACCGGAACATTTCGCCAAAAATTGCAAGAGCCCGGAGGAGAAGTCAGCAGCGAAAGGCAGAAAGAAGGATGATTTGTTCGGCCATCAGAGCTGCGGTGGAAGGCGACAACAGACCATTCGCACAGGTAAAGATCGAAGACCTGGACGTCGTGGGTCTCTTGGATTCCGGGGCATCAGTAAGCTTGCTTGGGGAAGGTTGCCTAGAAACAGTGGAAAGGTTAGGACTGATAATAGAGAGATCACAATCGATAATGAAATCAGCAGGAGGTACGCAGCATCGGGTAGTGGGGAAGATTCAACCCAACATCTCGTATAATGGGGTAACACATCGATTGCCGATACTCCTTTGTCCTTCCTTGAAACAAAAATTATACCTAGGTATAGATTTCTGGAGAAGATTCGAATTGGCACCAGAGGTGGTGGGTGTAGAATTCTTACATTAGGTGGAATCCGAATTTATGGCCAAAGGAGAACCGATAGAGGCACATGTCCTATCCCCCGGACAGACTGAGCAACTGGAAAAAGCAAAAGGACGTTTTCTGTCCTACGAAAGTCAAGGATTAAAACTTACCAAGGTAGAAGAACACTCGATCCAGTTAGTTGAAGGAGCCGTACCCGTCAAGGAGAGATTCTTTCCCGTGTCTCCGGCGAAACAACAACTGCTGTTCGCAGAAGTCGATAAAATGCTACGGTTAGGAGTCATCGAGTTAAGTGAAAGTCCCTGGAACAACCGAACGACGCTGGTACAGAAACCTGGAAAGAACAGGCTGTGCTTAGACGCGAGAAAACTGAACACACTTACAGTGAAGGATGCTTACCCACTACAGAACATTGAGTCGATTTTAAGCCGGGCGGATGAGACGATTTTCATTAGCAGTATCGATTTGAAACATGCGCTCTGGCAAGTGGAACTCGATGAGTAAAAGTCGTCCCTTGACCGCTTTCACAATACCTGGAAGGCCACTTTATCAGTTTCGACGAATGCCATTCGGATTATGTAATTCGGCTCAAAGGTTGTGTAGGGTAATGGACAAGGTGATTCCACAGCGTCTTCGCAGCCGCGTCTTTGTATACTTGGATGACTTGCTGATGATATCCAAGACTTTCGAAGAACACTGCATGTTGCTGAAAGAAGTGGCAGAATGTTTAAAAAAAGCAAATTTGACGATCGGCCTACACAAGTCAAAATTTTGTTTTAAATACTTGCGATATTTGGGATTCATAATCGGTGATGGGGCCTTGCGGACGGATCCGAAGAAAGTTGAGGCGATTATGAAGATAGAGGTGCCCAAAAATACGCGACAACTACGCAGCTTCTTAGGAACCGCAGGCTGGTATCGCACATTCATCCAAAATTTCTCCGGTGTAAGTGCGCCGCTCACTGACTGCCTTAAAAATAAAACAAAATTTATGTGGACGGAGGAAGCAACTACGGCACTCGAAACGCTGAAGAAAGCACTTACCTGTGCGCCGGTATTAGCTCATCCAGACTTTGGAAAACACTTCTGGATACAGTGTGACGCCAGCCATGTAGGAATTGGGGCAGTATTATACCAGCAAGACGTAGAAGGATCGGACCGGCCAATAGCATTCTTTTCGGCGAAGCTGAGAGGAAAAAGAGTGTCTCGCAGCAGTAAAAGCCGTGGAAAGATTCCGTCCCTATGTGGAGTTAAAACCGTTCACGATAGTTACCGACCATGCAAGCCTGCAATGGCTTATGACGCTTAAGGATTTGAACGGGAGGCTGGCGCGGTGGTCGTTAGCGCTACAGGCACTCGACTTTAACATAGAGCATAGGAAAGGGAAAGACAACTGTTCGTACCCAAAGGTACTCAACATGACCACACCCAACAAATCAAGCAGTAGCCAAGATGGGAACAGTACCCGGCGCTCAGTAGCACCCACTGCATATGAGAATGGCTGATCAGCATATTATATGTCTCACTAACTCACCGTCTCACCGACTCAACGGCACACTGACCGGCCAATGCAGTCAGCACATTCTGCAGTGTCTGCCGAGCCAACTACACAAACTGCTACCATAATCAAAACTCCCTGACCTACCTACCTACTTTAGAATATAGCGCACTTCACTAATCATTACACTAAACTTTCGTCTTCCAAGTAGTATATAAACATGTACCAAATGAAGAATAAATCAGTTATCAACACACCTCTTAACTCCGCGGTTCTACTTCCTACATCTGGGAATAGCGCTCGTAATACACTATCTCAACTAACAGCTAACCACGTTAGCTCACCCTCAGCGCAGCTCTAGCATCGCCTGTGGTCCGGCACCGTAGTAACCATCGTTACCATTGCCGCGACGCGATCTTCCTGCCATCAAAACGTCCCCGTGCCAGCGACAAGTGCTCATTACCCCCTTGTCCCGCGGTGTGACCCGGAAGTGTCTACTTCGGTTAGGCACAAACATTGGTGACCCCGACGTGATCCTTTAACAACAAAGGATCACACTCAAGCAACCCCCTTCCCACAAAAGGACTCACAGCTTTATCCAACTTCACAGGATCCGCTTCTTCTTCCAGCGTCACAGGAACTTCAGCTTAATCCAGCTTCACAGGATACGCTTCGTCTTCCAGCGTCACCGGAACTTCAGCTTAATCCAGCTTCACAGGATACGCTTCTTCTTCCAGCGTCACAGGAAGTTCAGCTTTATTCCAGCTTCACAGGATTCGCTTCTTCTTCCAGCGTCACAGGAACTTCAGCTTCATCTAGCTTCACAGGATCCGCTTCTTCTTCCAGCGTCACAGGAACTTCAGCTTAATCCAGCTTCACAGGATACGCTTCGTCTTCCAGCGTCACAGGAACTTCAGCTTAATCCAGCTTCACAGGATACGCTTCGTCTTCCAGCGTCACAGGAACTTCAGCTTAATCCAGCTTCACAGGATACGCTTCTTCTTCCAGCGTCACAGGAACTTCAGCTTTATTCCAGCTTCACAGGATACTCAGCTTCATCCAGCTTCACAAGATTCTTTGTTTCCAAGACACACAATATGTCTACTTCATTCATTGAGGAAACAAGTCACACAAGAATCGACTTACACAATCGATTACTAGACACACAAAACGAACTGCAAGGGAAAATCCAACAGCTCATTAAGAATTATGGCAAGGATTCTGCCGACCGACGCCACCGAGACGGCTACTATTCTGGTAAGCTAAATCAGTTAAACGATCTCTGGCGGCAGTTTTGCGACCTAGATGAAGAAGTCCAGCAAGCGGCACTACCCACTGGAAGTGAATACTCTTCACGACTAGTAGCACTTAAAGAGCTGGTCGAAAAATATCAGAATATCTTTCTGGACAACATGCCGACTGGAAGCGGGCTTCCGAAGGCCCCCAGACGAACTTCGGCCAACATCAAGCTCACAACAAAAGATCAAGTCAAAGGAGATTCCGCAATTGACACGGTGATCCGACAGTTGCAGAGAAGATGCAACGAATTGGAGTCATCATTAACATTAGCCTCGAACGCCCCAACTGTCACCCCAGCCTTACAAAGGCACCTGGATCTCCATTGGGCGTTACTGAGGCAAGCCCACGACGAATTGGATAGCACACCTGGGGCCGCAGCTCTGGCAGAAGCAGAGCTAGCCCAATTCCACACATTATACGAGGAATACGAAATGAGCCTGCTACGAGAAAACGACGCGCCAATGAGCCTAAACTTGGCACTTCCGCCAATTAGCATTCCGGAGTTCAACGGCGAGTATCTAGACTGGCCACGGTTCCATGATCTCTTTGTGGAATTGGTACATAACAAACCATATTCGGCCAGTCAAAAACTACATATTCTACAGAGTTCGCTTCGTGGTGAAGCGAGGAACGTCTTGACAGACACAGCCTTCTCACAGGGTGGCTATGACGACACCTGGTTGCGGTTGAAGGCCAGGTACCAGAACGGCAAAATACTAGTATTCGCCGCCATAGCAAAAATTATTGACCATACGCCTATAGACGGTTCCTCGCGCAAACTAAGGGCATTACATGACACTATAAAAAACTCAATGAGTACTCTTCAAAACCTCGATATCAGCACAAAATCCTGGGATCCAATCCTGTGTTTTCTTATCAGAAGAAAACTAGACCAGCAGTCTCTAACTGCTCTAGAAAATTCAGCGGATGCACCAACGGAAATTCCAACGTTATGGAGTGTACTGACGTTTATTGAGCGGCGCGCTTGCATGCTGGAGACGATAAGCGCTCAACCGACAGCAACACTCCGCCATCAGTCAGTTCACAACGAAGAGAGCTGTAAGATTTGTCACCTAGGACAACATAATCTTAGAGCATGTAGCCGGATCCAGCAAATGGACCCCAAAGCACGGCGCCAAGCCATTATTCAAGTAGGAGCATGCACAAATTGTTTGTCTACAGCTCATAAGGTTGAAAACTGTGGATCACCGACCGCTTGTGGAGTCTGCCAGCGACGGCATCATTCACTGTTACACCAAGGACCGACTAGCAATCCAGTGGCCGGCGCAGTAACCATTGCAAGCTACGACGACGTAGGAGGATATACTCTGCTCGCGACCGCCAAGGTCTCATTACAAGGGCCAAACGGTCAATTACAAACATGTCGCGCTGTAATAGATGGTGGATCACAGGTGAATCTTATCTCAAGGAGAATGGCAGATCTGCTATCTCTTAAGGAAAGGTCACCGATTGAAATATCTGGAATCGGAGGAAAAATATCAACAGCAATTAGATCAACACTATAGCTCTCATCAGTTACATCAGGGTTTGAAAGACTAATAGAGGTATATATTATTCCCACAGTCATTCCAGACCAACCGTCAGTATCGATTGATAACGATCTTAATATTCCCGGGGGACTGCCATTAGCAGATCCTGACTTTCGGCAACCTGGACCCATTGACCTAACCTTAGGGTCTGAGGTGTATTCTCGTGTAATAACCGGTGAACTTCTTGAACTAGGACCTAATAAACCTTTGGCACAAGGCACTAGGCTTGGTTATGTAATCATAGGTTATCTCAATAAAGAAACCTCATCTGATACGGAAATCAACCCTATTCTGGTAGAGGGCAGAGGTGATTTTGCAGGACCGAACGCTGCTTATGGGTCAACAAAAGATAAAAATCCGATGAATATAGAACCGACTTCTCATCAATTCAAAACCGACAAGAAGGCTGACTTTGGTTCAACATGTCCAAACCTAACCAAGAAATATCTTAGTTTTATTGCAGAATGTCCACATACCATAGACGTGCCAAATGATCAAGTTCTACGAGAGCACAATTTCAGTCCCCACGGTAATGTCAATTTTATCGCAAAGGAGAGTGTTAAGCAGCATCAAGAAGATGTGAAGGACCTGAATCACAAACCGCAGTTGAAGGAATGATCCACCTTGGTCAATGATTTGTTAGGTGCTTCCTATACAATTCGGTCAAGGGCTGACCGACATCACGACTTAATTGAGGGTACCCCTCAATGGGGGGGAGAATGTTCGTACCCAAAGGTACTCAACATGACCACACCCAACAAATCAAGCAGTAGCCAAGTTGGGAACAGTACCAGGCGCTCAGTAGCACCCACTGCATATGAGAATGGCTGATCAGCATATTATATGTCTCACTAACTCACCGACTCAACGGCACACTGACCGGCCAATGCAGTCAGCACATTCTGCAGTGTCTGCCGAGCCATCTACACAAACTGCTACCATAATCAAAACTCCCTGACCTACCTACCTACTTTAGAATATAGCGCACAGGACTAATCATTACACTAAACTTTCGTCTTCCAAGTAGTATATAAACATGTACCAAATGAAGAATAAATCAGTTATCAACACACCTCTTAACTCCGCGGTTCTACTTCCTACATCTGGGAATAGGGCTCGTAATACACTATCTCAACTAACAGCTAACCACGTTAGCTCACCCTCAGCGCAGCTCTAGCATCGCCTGTGGTCCGGCATCGTAGTAACCATCGTTACCATTGCCGCGACGCGATCGTCCTGCCATCAAAACGTCCCCGTGCCAGCGACAAGTGCTCATTACCCCCTTGTCCCGCGGTGTGACCCGGAAGTGTCTACTTCGGTTAGGCACAAACAACAACATCGTGGCCAACATGCTATCTCGGCCGAATGAAACCGCCGAAGTAGAGTTCTTCGATTTTGAAACAACGGAATTTGAGAGTCCTGAATACCTGGAAAGACTGCAGTTGGTTGAAGAGCAAGGAAGAGATAAATATCCGGACTTACGTGTGGAAGAAGGAGTTCTATTCAAGAAGACACACTTCAATAGGAAGGAAAGTGAGGAATTTGAATGGAAACTGTGGATTCCGGAAGCGTTGACGACAACTCTAATCCAGCAAGCGGCGACATGGCAATGCATAGGGGCATGGCGAAGACCTTAGCGAGACTTCAGCAGATGTATTACTGGCCCAAAATGGTAGTTCAAGTCCGAGACTTTGTAGCAGCAAGCGAAAACTGCAAAGAGAACAAGCACACAACGCAGATAAAGCGACCAGTGATGGGGAAGGAAGTACGGACAGATCGACCCATTCAAAAGTTGTACCTGGATTTCTTAGGAAAGTATCCGCGGTCTCGCCGAGGAAATACCATGCTATTTATCGCGTTGGATCACTTGACCAAGTTTGTGTGGCTAAAAGCCATGCCGAAGGCCACATCGACAGCTGTAACCCGATTCCTACAAGAAGGAATATTCACACAATTCGGAGTTCCGGAAACAGTCCAAACGGACAACGGAAGACAATTTGTCTCCAAGGAATTCGAGAACATGCTACAAGAATATGGGATTACACACATGAAGACAGGGTGATACGCACCACAATCCAATCCTTCGGAGAAAGTAAACCAATCCGTGTTAGCAGCAATTCGAGTAAACATCCAGGACGACCACACGCGATGGGATGAACACTTAGCGGACATACAAGCGTCGCTGAGGTCATCCATCCATAGCAGCACCGGAACTTCGCCGTACTTTGCCATGTTCGGACAGCACATATTTACGAATGGGAAATATTACTCGCTGGTTCGCAAGTTGAATGCCCTGAATGAAGCTGAGATAGTTCAATTGCCCAGGTCGGAACGACAACAGCTATCCAGAGAAAAAAAAAAGGATACATCAGGCCTACGAGAAAGCAGCGAATAGTGACAATTTAAAGGCCCGAGAGATCCGATACTCACCGGGACAAGAAATATTTAAGAGAAACTTTGTCCTAAGTGACTTCAGCAAGAATAAGAATTCTAAATTTTGCAGAAAGTATACTAAATGTCGAGTCACAAAAGCGTTGGGAAACTCTTTGTACGCTTTGGAAAACTTGCGCGGCAATCCTTTGGGAGTTTTCCATGCAAAGGATCTGAAACAATAGTGCCCGGCTAGCAAATCACACTCACCAAGCATTAATCTCAGGGTTGTGGGCGGTGGCCTACCTTGAGCAGAACAACCAGCAGCACACGCACATCCTCCACTCCTGTTCCGAGACGAGCATCGCAACCGTAGTGTGCTTGTTATGTGCTAAACGACAAAACTATGCACAAATTGGGAATTTAGCAAAGATGTTTACATTAAGACTGATAACGATAGGCGAAAAATCGATACACGACTATCGACGACTCGTGAGCTCAGGGAGTCGTGCAGCTTAATCAAGACATGGAACTGGTTCCTTAAACCGGATAACTCCAAAATGAACCAAGGTTTAAACTCGAAAAGTTTGAGTGGTTTTTGGCGAAGAGAGGCTTGGAAAAGTAAAACAAGCAAGGGTGATTAAAGGGCAAAAGTAACTGGTCGCAGACGGTTCTGTTGGAAAAAAATTATAATATTAGCAGAAGTCAAGTTCCTACCGTATATTCCGTGAGGGATAAGCCTGGATCAGGAAAAGAGACTTACATAAGGAGAGACGAAGACCAGCCACCAGGAGGAGATCCAAATTTTCGACAAGAAAATTGGCCACTCATCCACGGATGGCCACAGGTTTTTATTCGCCCCTTAAAATTATATTTGCCACAGAAAAATAAAACTTGTTCCCGAAAACTGCAAACGACAAACCAAGTCAGCAAGCCGAAAGTTAAAATATAAAAATTGAGACTGATATCTCAGATTATGTAACCCGCCCAAACTAATTTATTCATACTTATATATATTTAAATTATTTATTTATTTAACCTATTTATTCACACAAACCCAAAACTATTGGAACATTGTTTATTGTTATTTATTTATTTATTCATATATATATGTACTCCCTGTAAAAGATCGGTACCGTAGGTAGGATTATTAAATGTTAAAATTTAAGTGAAATTTCTGAATTATAATGTGAAAACATAATGAAGTGCTGTGAATAAAAATTCGTGTTGGGGGTGAGATGAGTTAGGCGAGGTAGCATGACCCACAAAACAGATTTGGGAGATGTGTCCAAAATGTTGAAGGATGCACTCATGGTTGGGAGGGACTCCAGGACCACGATAAGAGCTGTGTTGTCCAGTCCATTTGTTCAAGAAAAATCCGTCGTGAAATTGCTGTCGCCCGAGTTTGAATTTCCGTTTTGTTTTTGTTGTGTCCGCTGCGTAGACAACATTGTTGGTTGTTCCCCTCCCTGGGACGGTCGATGACTAGCCGGCACCTACACTGCGCGAAAAACAGGACATGACAAATGGCGCCCAATGAAAATATAAAAAATTAATGAAATGGAATCAATAAAAGTAAAATATTTCAAGCATAACATAAAATGTAAATACTCACCAGGGAATGTGGCAACAGAAAACGACATCGGAAACCAGCTTTTTGGACCGTGGGCGGGCTTAGAGGGTCGAACCCATCGTAGCCACAGTGAATGATATTCCGAAATGTCCTTTCTGCTGAGCACAATCCTTGCTGAGAGAGAGGAGACCGTCTACAAGTGGACCCATGACCGAGTAAAGGCGGGACATGCGAAGCCAGGCTAGGAGGTACATCAGTATGTGAAAGAAATAGAAAACAACTGTCTTTTTAATATGTTGTCTGTGGTAAAGTAAATTTGTAATAACTTATCTAAATTTATTGTCTATGCTTGGAGTTGGTGTGGTCCATGTACACTGGAATAAAGTGTGACATCGTTGCCCAGCAAATTTTAAGTCGAGGCTGAAAGATAAAGATCACGTAAATTAGTAAAATCGTTTAAATAATTATAAAAAATTGACACGAACGGATTAGGAACTGAAGGAAAGGAGAGAAAAGTTAGTGGGTAATGTAAATAGCTACGTCCCATACCCCCAGAATTTGTAGAAAGAGATATGAAAAACAAATATACATAAGAAAGAAATTAGGATATATATAGAAAATTGAGGAGGAGCTTGGAGTTCATCCGGAATAGGGTACCAGCAGGTATGACTCCGCCAGTAACTCGCTCACAAGCGAATCAAGAGGAGAAATTGGAGAACATATCGGCACCCGAAGGCATGGATTCGGTAAGGGAGCAGAATCCTGAAGGAATGGGAAGCGGAAGTCCAGGAGAAGCGAGTGGTCTTCAGTCGGCAGGCGGAACCGGGGCCATACCAAAGTCTTTGCCATCTGAAATAAAGTCAGGGGTTAACGCAGCACTGGTTCAAGCACAACATACGTACCAGGTGGGAATGTCGACGGCATACGAAATGTTCAAACAGCAGATGCAGCAGGATATGTTGCAGTTCATGAAGGACATTAATGACTGCATGGCGGAGTGGCGCAGAGATGTCGCAGGTTCGCCAGGCCCAAGGACAACAAGTTGGACAGGGCCAAATACCCTCTTCGGGGACGCCGATGCCGCCACCTCAAGGCATTGCAGAGCAGCCGCGGGCGAAACCGAGTCAGATGCCAACATTCGACCCGAGGATGTTACAACCACCTCCGCCAATCACACTGCCAGGGGTACGTTCCTATATGGGATTCCCGCCGCCAACATCTGGGGCGCAGGAGAAGCAGGAGATGAATCGTCACGCATCGGAAGGGTATCGGCAAACCGCCTGGTCGACGGAGCAGGAACCAAGAAGGTGGAATGGGTCTCACACGACGCCCCCAGAACATCCTCCTGGAAACGGTGGGACACAGTACAACTTCAATCCAGGACCAGATCAGCGTCGGTCAAGCGGTGCAGCAGGCGATTCTGCGTTTAAAGTCGGCCAGCTGCGGAAGTGGGGGCTCAGTTTCGATGGAAGGCCCAGAAGTATGCCCTTGTCAGAATTTATATTCCGCCTCGAACATCTCCAAAGGTCGTATCAGGTGCCGTGGAAGGAGGTCCTAAGAGAATTTCACGTATTAGTGGAAGGACAAGGCAAGGAGTGGTACTGGATGTACGTGAGGTCGACGGAGAAGCAAGAGTGGACTAACCTGAGGTACGCGCTGCAACAGCAGTTTCAGAGTCACCGATCCAACTTCGAGCGAGAGTATGAGCTGCGAGAACGGAAGCAAAAGCCAGGAGAAACCACCGAGGCGTACATCCAGACCATGCTAGCGCTCAGATCTTGACTAGAGACGCCGTTTTCCGACTTCGACCTGATAAAAGTGATAAAAATGAACATTAGGGATCAGATTTCGAGAATTATATACCCGATATACATCACTAACATGGATCAACTCCGACATGAATGCCACGATGCGGAGGGAATATTGGCGACTCGATGTACCCGACATCTAAGCAACCTCGAAACTCACCGAGGATCGATGAGCTTTGTCCAGAATCAATCGGAGAAGAGAGTTTACCTGGAGAACAAGAGGAAGTGGAGGCATTAGCTAGACACTGGGAGAACAACAGGGAACGACAGCCACTTACATGCTGGAATTGTGGATCCGTGGGACACCCATTCAACGCGTGTGAATCGGAGGTGTTAAAGGTGTTCTGTTTCAAGTGTGGACTACCCGGTGTGAGGACTCCAAGATGTACTCGATGCCAAACGGGAAACGTTGTGAGGAGCTTGGGCAAGAACGAGGAACCACGCTCCAATCCGTTTGCTACGAACAAGTGAAAGCCTCGTCAAATTGCATGCCCAATGATAAGGATAGCTTTAAGGAGAATAAAATTAGTAAGATACTGATAAATATAAATAAACCTCGTCAAATTGCATGCCCAATGATAAGGATAGCTTTAAGGAGAATAAAATTAGTAAGATACTGATAAATATAAATAAACCAGTACATACCATTAAATGGTCGAAACGTGAACCTATAGCAGTCCGGGAAGCACATTACCAAGAGGTCAGGAACCGAATATTTGGGAAACATGATCCGGACCGGAACATTTCGCCAAAAATTGCAAGAGCCCGGAGGAGAAGTCAGCAGCGAAAGGCAGAAAGAAGGATGATTTGTTCGGCCATCAGAGCTGCGGTGGAAGGCGACAACAGACCATTCGCACAGGTAAAGATCGAAGACCTGGACGTCGTGGGTCTCTTGGATTCCGGGGCATCAGTAAGCTTGCTTGGGGAAGGTTGCCTAGAAACAGTGGAAAGGTTAGGACTGATAATAGAGAGATCACAATCGATAATGAAATCAGCAGGAGGTACGCAGCATCGGGGAGTGGGGAAGATTCAACCCAACATCTCGTATAATGGGGTAACACATCGATTGCCGATACTCCTTTGTCCTTCCTTGAAACAAAAATTATACCTAGGTATAGATTTCTGGAGAAGATTCGAATTGGCACCAGAGGTGGTGGGTGTAGAATTCTTACATTAGGTGGAATCCGAATTTATGGCCAAAGGAGAACCGATAGAGGCACATGTCCTATCCCCCGGACAGACTGAGCAACTGGAAAAAGCAAAAGGACGTTTTCTGTCCTACGAAAGTCAAGGATTAAAACTTACCAAGGTAGAAGAACACTCGATCCAGTTAGTTGAAGGAGCCGTACCCGTCAAGGAGAGATTCTTTCCCGTGTCTCCGGCGAAACAACAACTGCTGTTCGCAGAAGTCGATAAAATGCTACGGTTAGGAGTCATCGAGTTAAGTGAAAGTCCCTGGAACAACCGAACGACGCTGGTACAGAAACCTGGAAAGAACAGGCTGTGCTTAGACGCGAGAAAACTGAACACACTTACAGTGAAGGATGCTTACCCACTACAGAACATTGAGTCGATTTTAAGCCGGGCGGATGAGACGATTTTCATTAGCAGTATCGATTTGAAACATGCGCTCTGGCAAGTGGAACTCGATGAGTAAAAGTCGTCCCTTGACCGCTTTCACAATACCTGGAAGGCCACTTTATCAGTTTCGACGAATGCCATTCGGATTATGTAATTCGGCTCAAAGGTTGTGTAGGGTAATGGACAAGGTGATTCCACAGCGTCTTCGCAGCCGCGTCTTTGTATACTTGGATGACTTGCTGATGATATCCAAGACTTTCGAAGAACACTGCATGTTGCTGAAAGAAGTGGCAGAATGTTTAAAAAAAGCAAATTTGACGATCGGCCTACACAAGTCAAAATTTTGTTTTAAATACTTGCGATATTTGGGATTCATAATCGGTGATGGGGCCTTGCGGACGGATCCGAAGAAAGTTGAGGCGATTATGAAGATAGAGGTGCCCAAAAATACGCGACAACTACGCAGCTTCTTAGGAACCGCAGGCTGGTATCGCACATTCATCCAAAATTTCTCCGGTGTAAGTGCGCCGCTCACTGACTGCCTTAAAAATAAAACAAAATTTATGTGGACGGAGGAAGCAACTACGGCACTCGAAACGCTGAAGAAAGCACTTACCTGTGCGCCGGTATTAGCTCATCCAGACTTTGGAAAACACTTCTGGATACAGTGTGACGCCAGCCATGTAGGAATTGGGGCAGTATTATACCAGCAAGACGTAGAAGGATCGGACCGGCCAATAGCATTCTTTTCGGCGAAGCTGAGAGGAAAAAGAGTGTCTCGCAGCAGTAAAAGCCGTGGAAAGATTCCGTCCCTATGTGGAGTTAAAACCGTTCACGATAGTTACCGACCATGCAAGCCTGCAATGGCTTATGACGCTTAAGGATTTGAACGGGAGGCTGGCGCGGTGGTCGTTAGCGCTACAGGCACTCGACTTTAACATAGAGCATAGGAAAGGGAAAGACAACTGTTCGTACCCAAAGGTACTCAACATGACCACACCCAACAAATCAAGCAGTAGCCAAGTTGGGAACAGTACCCGGCGCTCAGTAGCACCCACTGCATATGAGAATGGCTGATCAGCATATTATATGTCTCACTAACTCACCGTCTCACCGACTCAACGGCACACTGACCGGCCAATGCAGTCAGCACATTCTGCAGTGTCTGCCGAGCCAACTACACAAACTGCTACCATAATCAAAACTCCCTGACCTACCTACCTACTTTAGAATATAGCGCACTTCACTAATCATTACACTAAACTTTCGTCTTCCAAGTAGTATATAAACATGTACCAAATGAAGAATAAATCAGTTATCAACACACCTCTTAACTCCGCGGTTCTACTTCCTACATCTGGGAATAGCGCTCGTAATACACTATCTCAACTAACAGCTAACCACGTTAGCTCACCCTCAGCGCAGCTCTAGCATCGCCTGTGGTCCGGCACCGTAGTAACCATCGTTACCATTGCCGCGACGCGATCTTCCTGCCATCAAAACGTCCCCGTGCCAGCGACAAGTGCTCATTACCCCCTTGTCCCGCGGTGTGACCCGGAAGTGTCTACTTCGGTTAGGCACAAACATTGGTGACCCCGACGTGATCCTTTAACAACAAAGGATCACACTCAAGCAACCCCCTTCCCACAAAAGGACTCACAGCTTTATCCAACTTCACAGGATCCGCTTCTTCTTCCAGCGTCACAGGAACTTCAGCTTAATCCAGCTTCACAGGATACGCTTCGTCTTCCAGCGTCACCGGAACTTCAGCTTAATCCAGCTTCACAGGATACGCTTCTTCTTCCAGCGTCACAGGAAGTTCAGCTTTATTCCAGCTTCACAGGATTCGCTTCTTCTTCCAGCGTCACAGGAACTTCAGCTTCATCTAGCTTCACAGGATCCGCTTCTTCTTCCAGCGTCACAGGAACTTCAGCTTAATCCAGCTTCACAGGATACGCTTCGTCTTCCAGCGTCACAGGAACTTCAGCTTAATCCAGCTTCACAGGATACGCTTCGTCTTCCAGCGTCACAGGAACTTCAGCTTAATCCAGCTTCACAGGATACGCTTCTTCTTCCAGCGTCACAGGAACTTCAGCTTTATTCCAGCTTCACAGGATACTCAGCTTCATCCAGCTTCACAAGATTCTTTGTTTCCAAGACACACAATATGTCTACTTCATTCATTGAGGAAACAAGTCACACAAGAATCGATTTACACAATCGATTACTAGACACACAAAACGAACTGCAAGGGAAAATCCAACAGCTCATTAAGAATTATGGCAAGGATTCTGCCGACCGACGCCACCGAGACGGCTACTATTCTGGTAAGCTAAATCAGTTAAACGATCTCTGGCGGCAGTTTTGCGACCTAGATGAAGAAGTCCAGCAAGCGGCACTACCCACTGGAAGTGAATACTCTTCACGACTAGTAGCACTTAAAGAGCTGGTCGAAAAATATCAGAATATCTTTCTGGACAACATGCCGACTGGAGGCGGGCTTCCGAAGGCCCCCAGACGAACTTCGGCCAACATCAAGCTCACAACAAAAGATCAAGTCAAAGGAGATTCCGCAATTGACACGGTGATCCGACAGTTGCAGAGAAGATGCAACGAATTGGAGTCATCATTAACATTAGCCTCGAACGCCCCAACTGTCACCCCAGCCTTACAAAGGCACCTGGATCTCCATTGGGCGTTACTGAGGCAAGCCCACGACGAATTGGATAGCACACCTGGGGCCGCAGCTCTGGCAGAAGCAGAGCTAGCCCAATTCCACACATTATACGAGGAATACGAAATGAGCCTGCTACGAGAAAACGACGCGCCAATGAGCCTAAACTTGGCACTTCCGCCAATTAGCATTCCGGAGTTCAACGGCGAGTATCTAGACTGGTCACGGTTCCATGATCTCTTTGTGGAATTGGTACATAACAAACCATATTCGGCCAGTCAAAAACTACATATTCTACAGAGTTCGCTTCGTGGTGAAGCGAGGAACGTCTTGACAGACACAGCCTTCTCACAGGGTGGCTATGACGACACCTGGTTGCGGTTGAAGGCCAGGTACCAGAACGGCAAAATACTAGTATTCGCCGCCATAGCAAAAATTATTGACCATACGCCTATAGACGGTTCCTCGCGCAAACTAAGGGCATTACATGACACTATAAAAAACTCAATGAGTACTCTTCAAAACCTCGATATCAGCACAAAATCCTGGGATCCAATCCTGTGTTTTCTTATCAGAAGAAAACTAGACCAGCAGTCTCGAACTGCTCTAGAAAATTCAGCGGATGCACCAACGGAAATTCCAACGTTATGGAGTGTACTGACGTTTATTGAGCGGCGCGCTTGCATGCTGGAGACGATAAGCGCTCAACCGACAGCAACACTCCGCCATCAGTCAGTTCACAACGAAGAGAGCTGTAGGACAACATAATCTTAGAGCATGTAGCCGGATCTAGCAAATGGACCCCAAAGCACGGCGCCAAGCCATTATTCAAGTAGGAGCATGCACAAATTGTTTGTCTACAGCTCATAAGGTTGAAAACTGTGGATCACCGACCGCTTGTGGAGTCTGCCAGCGACGGCATCATTCACTGTTACACCAATGACCGACTAGCAATCCAGTGGCCGGCGCAGTAACCATTGCAGGCTACGACGACGTAGGAGGATATACTCTGCTCGCGACCGCCAAGGTCTCATTACAAGGGCCAAACGGTCAATTACAAACATGTCGCGCTGTAATAGATGGTGGATCACAGGTGAATCTTATCTCAAGGAGAATGGCAGATCTGCTATCTCTTAAGGAAAGGTCACCGATTGAAATATCTGGAATCGGAGGAAAAATATCAACAGCAATTAGATCAACACTATAGCTCTCATCAGTTACATCAGGGTTTGAAAGACTAATAGAGGTATATATTATTCCCACAGTCATTCCAGACCAACCGTCAGTATCGATTGATAACGATCTTAATATTCCCGGGGGACTGCCATTAGCAGATCCTGACTTTCGGCAACCTGGACCCATTGACCTAACCTTAGGGTCTGAGGTGTATTCTCGTGTAATAACCGGTGAACTTCTTGAACTAGGACCTAATAAACCTTTGGCACAAGGCACTAGGCTTGGTTATGTAATCATAGGTTATCTCAATAAAGAAACCTCATCTGATACGGAAATCAACCCTATTCTGGTAGAGGGCAGAGGTGATTTTGCAGGACCGAACGCTGCTTATGGGTCAACAAAAGATAAAAATCCGATGAATATAGAACCGACTTCTCATCAATTCAAAACCGACAAGAAGGCTGACTTTGGTTCAACATGTCCAAACCTAACCAAGAAATATCTTAGTTTTATTGCAGAATGTCCACATACCATAGACGTGCCAAATGATCAAGTTCTACGAGAGCACAATTTCAGTCCCCACGGTAATGTCAATTTTATCGCAAAGGAGAGTGTTAAGCAGCATCAAGAAGATGTGAAGGACCTGAATCACAAACCGCAGTTGAAGGAATGATCCACCTTGGTCAATGATTTGTTAGGTGCTTCCTATACAATTCGGTCAAGGGCTGACCGACATCACGACTTAATTGAGGGTACCCCTCAATGGGGGGGAGAATGTTCGTACCCAAAGGTACTCAACATGACCACACCCAACAAATCAAGCAGTAGCCAAGTTGGGAACAGTACCAGGCGCTCAGTAGCACCCACTGCATATGAGAATGGCTGATCAGCATATTATATGTCTCACTAACTCACCGACTCAACGGCACACTGACCGGCCAATGCAGTCAGCACATTCTGCAGTGTCTGCCGAGCCATCTACACAAACTGCTACCATAATCAAAACTCCCTGACCTACCTACCTACTTTAGAATATAGCGCACAGGACTAATCATTACACTAAACTTTCGTCTTCCAAGTAGTATATAAACATGTACCAAATGAAGAATAAATCAGTTATCAACACACCTCTTAACTCCGCGGTTCTACTTCCTACATCTGGGAATAGGGCTCGTAATACACTATCTCAACTAACAGCTAACCACGTTAGCTCACCCTCAGCGCAGCTCTAGCATCGCCTGTGGTCCGGCATCGTAGTAACCATCGTTACCATTGCCGCGACGCGATCGTCCTGCCATCAAAACGTCCCCGTGCCAGCGACAAGTGCTCATTACCCCCTTGTCCCGCGGTGTGACCCGGAAGTGTCTACTTCGGTTAGGCACAAACAACAACATCGTGGCCAACATGCTATCTCGGCCGAATGAAACCGCCGAAGTAGAGTTCTTCGATTTTGAAACAACGGAATTTGAGAGTCCTGAAT
This sequence comes from Drosophila suzukii, assembly GCF_043229965.1. NCBI lineage: Eukaryota > Metazoa > Arthropoda > Insecta > Diptera > Drosophilidae > Drosophila > Drosophila suzukii. The sequence continues at coordinate 45,712 of NW_027255909.1, read as the reverse complement.
ACCTGGAAAGACTGCAGTTGGTTGAAGAGCAAGGAAGAGATAAATATCCGGACTTACGTGTGGAAGAAAGAGTTCTATTCAAGAAGACACACTTCAATAGGAAGGAAAGTGAGGAATTTGAATGGAAACTGTGGATTCCGGAAGCGTTGACGACAACTCTAATCCAGCAAGCGGCGACATGGCAATGCATAGGGGCATGGCGAAGACCTTAGCGAGACTTCAGCAGATGTATTACTGGCCCAAAATGGTAGTTCAAGTCCGAGACTTTGTAGCAGCAAGCGAAAACTGCAAAGAGAACAAGCACACAACGCAGATAAAGCGACCAGTGATGGGGAAGGAAGTACGGACAGATCGACCCATTCAAAAGTTGTACCTGGATTTCTTAGGAAAGTATCCGCGGTCTCGCCGAGGAAATACCATGCTATTTATCGCGTTGGATCACTTGACCAAGTTTGTGTGGCTAAAAGCCATGCCGAAGGCCACATCGACAGCTGTAACCCGATTCCTACAAGAAGGAATATTCACACAATTCGGAGTTCCGGAAACAGTCCAAACGGACAACGGAAGACAATTTGTCTCCAAGGAATTCGAGAACATGCTACAAGAATATGGGATTACACACATGAAGACAGGGTGATACGCACCACAATCCAATCCTTCGGAGAAAGTAAACCAATCCGTGTTAGCAGCAATTCGAGTAAACATCCAGGACGACCACACGCGATGGGATGAACACTTAGCGGACATACAAGCGTCGCTGAGGTCATCCATCCATAGCAGCACCGGAACTTCGCCGTACTTCGCCATGTTCGGACAGCACATATTTACGAATGGGAAATATTACTCGCTGGCTCGCAAGTTGAATGCCCTGAATGAAGCTGAGATAGCCCAATTGCCCAGGTCGGAACGACAACAGCTATCCAAAGAAAAAATAAAAAAAGGATACATCAGGCCTACGAGAAAGCAGCGAAGAGTGACAACTTAAAGGCCCGAGAGATTCAATACTCACCGGGACAAGAAATATATAAGAGAAACTTTGTTCTAAGTGACTTCAGCAAGAATAAGAATTCTAAATTTTGCAGAAAGTATACTAAATGTCGAGTCACAAAAGCGTTGGGAAACTCTTTGTACGCTTTGGAAAACTTGCGCGGCAATCCTTTGGGAGTTTTCCATGCAAAGGATCTGAAACAATAGTGCCCGGCTAGCAAATCACACTCACCAAGCTTTAATCTCAGGGTTGTGGGCGGTGGCCTACCTAGAGCAGAACAACCAGCAGCACACGCACATCCTCCACTCCTGTTCCGAGACGAGCATCGCAACCGTAGTGTGCTTGTTATGTGCTAAACGACAAAACTATGCACAAATTGGGAATTTAGCAAATATGTTTACATTAAGACTGATAACGATAGGCGAAAAATCGATACACGACTATCGACGACTCGTGAGCTCAGGGAGTCGTGCAGCTTAATCAAGTCATGGAACTGGTTCCTTAAACCGGATAACTCCAAAATGAACCAAGGTTTAAACTCGAAAAGTTTGAGTGGTTTTTGTGCGGAGAGAGGCTTGGAAAAATAAAACAAGCAAGGGTGATTAAAGGGCAAAAGTAACTGGTCGCAGACGGTTCTGTTGGAAAAAATTATAATATTAGCAGAAGTCAAGTTCCTACCCTATATTCCGTGAGGGATAAGCCTGGATCAGGAAAAGAGACTTACATAAGGAGAGACGAAGACCAGCCACCAGGAGGAGATCCAAATTTTCGACAAATTGGCCACTCATCCACGGATGGCCACAGGTTTTTATTCGCCCCTTAAAATTATATTTGCCACAGAAAAATAAAACTTGTTCCCGAAAACTGCAAACGACAAACCAAGTCAGCAAGCCGAAAGTTAAAATATAAAAATTGAGACTGATATCTCAGATTATGTAACCCGCCCAAATTAATTTATTCATACTTATATATATTTAAATTATTTATTTATTTAACCTATTTATTCACACAAACCCAAAACTATTGGAACATTGTTTATTGTTATTTATTTATTTATTCATATATATATGTACTCCCTGTAAAAGTTCGGTACCGTAGGTAGGATTATTAAATGTTAAAATTTAAGTGAAATTTCTGAATTATAATGTGAAAACATAATGAAGTGTTGTGAATAAAAATTCGTGTTGGGGGTGAGATGAGTTAGGCGAGGTAGCATGACCCACAAAACAGATTTGGGAGATGTGTCCAAAATGTTGAAGGATGCACTCATGGTTGGGAGGGACTCCAGGACCACGATAAGAGCTGTGTTGTCCAGTCCATTTGTTCAAGAAAAATCCGTCGTGAAATTGCTGTCGCCCGAGTTTGAATTTCCGTTTTGTTTTTGTTGTGTCCGCTGCGTAGACAACATTGTTGGTTGTTCCCCTCCCTGGGACGGTCGATGACTAGCCGGCACCTACACTGCGCGAAAAACAGGACATGACAAATGGCGCCCAATGAAAATATAAAAAATTAATGAAATGGAATCAATAAAAGTAAAATATTTCAAGCATAACATAAAATGTAAATACTCACCAGGGAATGTGGCAACAGAAAACGACATCGGAAACCAGCTTTTTGGACCGTGGGCGGGCTTAGAGGGTCGAACCCATCGTAGCCACAGTGAATGATATTCCGAAATGTCCTTTCTGCTGAGCACAATCCTTGCTGAGAGAGAGGAGACCGTCTACAAGTGGACCCATGACCGAGTAAAGGCGGGACATGCGAAGCCAGGCTAGGAGGTACATCAGTATGTGAAAGAAATAGAAAACAACTGTCTTTTTAATATGTTGTCTGTGGTAAAGTAAATTTGTAATAACTTATCTAAATTTATTGTCTATGCTTGGAGTTGGTGTGGTCCATGTACACTGGAATAAAGTGTGACATCGTTGCCCAGCAAATTTTAAGTCGAGGCTGAAAGATAAAGATCACGTAAATTAGTAAAATCGTTTAAATAATTATAAAAAATTGACACGAACGGATTAGGAACTGAAGGAAAGGAGAGAAAAGTTAGTGGGTAATGTAAATAGCTACGTCCCATACCCCCAGAATTTGTAGAAAGAGATATGAAAAACAAATATACATAAGAAAGAAATTAGGATATATATAGAAAATTGAGGAGGAGCTTGGAGTTCATCCGGAATAGGGTACCAGCAGGTATGACTCCGCCAGTAACTCGCTCACAAGCGAATCAAGAGGAGAAATTGGAGAACATATCGGCACCCGAAGGCATGGAGTCGGTAAGGGAGCAGAATCCTGAAGGAATGGGAAGCGGAAGTCCAGGAGAAGCGAGTGGTCTTCAGTCGGCAGGCGGAACCGGGGCCATACCAAAGTCTTTGCCATCTGAAATAAAGTCAGGGGTTAACGCAGCACTGGTTCAAGCACAACATACGTACCAGGTGGGAATGTCGACGGCATACGAAATGTTCAAACAGCAGATGCAGCAGGATATGTTGCAGTTCATGAAGGACATTAATGACTGCATGGCGGAGTGGCGCAGAGATGTCGCAGGTTCGCCAGGCCCAAGGACAACAAGTTGGACAGGGCCAAATACCCTCTTCGGGGACGCCGATGCCGCCACCTCAAGGCATTGCAGAGCAGCCGCGGGCGAAACCGAGTCAGATGCCAACATTCGACCCGAGGATGTTACAACCACCTCCGCCAATCACACTGCCAGGGGTACGTTCCTATATGGGATTCCCGCCGCCAACATCTGGGGCGCAGGAGAAGCAGGAGATGAATCGTCACGCATCGGAAGGGTATCGGCAAACCGCCTGGTCGACGGAGCAGGAACCAAGAAGTTGGAATGGGTCTCACACGACGCCCCCAGAACATCCTCCTGGAAACGGTGGGACACAGTACAACTTCAATCCAGGACCAGATCAGCGTCAGTCAAGCGGTGCAGCAGGCGATTCTGCGTTTAAAGTCGGCCAGCTGCGGAAGTGGGGGCTCAGTTTCGATGGAAGTCCCAGAAGTATGCCCTTGTCAGAATTTATATTCCGCCTCGAACATCTCCAAAGGTCGTATCAGGTGCCGTGGAAGGAGGTCCTAAGAGAATTTCACGTATTAGTGGAAGGACAAGGCAAGGAGTGGTACTGGATGTACGTGAGGTCGACGGAGAAGCAAGAGTGGACTAACCTGAGGTACGCGCTGCAACAGCAGTTTCAGAGTCACCGATCCAACTTCGAGCGAGAGTATGAGCTGCGAGAACGGAAGCAAAAGCCCGGAGGAACCATCGAGGCGTACATCCAGACCATGCTAGCGCTCAGATCTTGACTAGAGACGCCGTTTTCCGACTTCGACCTGATAAAAGTGATAAAAATGAACATTAGGGATCAGATTTCGATAATTATATACCCGATATACATCACTAACATGGATCAACTCCGACATGAATGCCACGATGCGGAGGGAATATTGGCGACTCGATGTACCCGACATCTAAGCAACCGCGAAACTCACCGAGGATCGATGAGCTTTGTCCAGAATCAGTCGGAGAAGAGAGTTTACCTGGAGAACAAGAGGAAGTGGAGGCATTAGCTAGACACTGGGAGAACAACAGGGAACGACAGCCACTTACATGCTTTAATTGTGGATCCGTGGGACACCCATTCAACGCGTGTGAATCGGAGGTGTTAAAGGTGTTCTGTTTCAAGTGTGGACTACCCGGTGTAGTAATATATATTATAATAATTAAATATATATTATATATATTTTTATATAATTAATTTTCTGACTCCTCCCTCTGTAAGAAATATATGGGTTGTTAACCTTCGGTCCAAACGCATATTTTCGGTTGGTTCCCATAGATAGATGTAAAGTTGTTCTCACAATTTAATATTTCTCAGATGTTGAATTATTTTTAAAGCATTCATTTGTTCCATCCCTTAATAATATTGTAATATATTTCGAAAGTCTCGTTAGTTAGCATAGGAGCGTCTTTCAATTTAATTTTTGATTGAAGTTTATGATACAGGTGTTGGGACCTGGTAATATCGGTTTTTGTTGTCAGCTATTTTTCTAGTTCTAGTTTTCTAATTCTATTCTATTTGTATACTATTTGTATGAGTAAGGCATCATTGTCTAAGATTCTGAATAAGTTTAATAAACTCTTTAATTACAATACTGATTAGCTGGTTACTATATATTTAGTAGATGTATACAAGTTGTTTAGTATCTGGTTTCTATATGTTTAATAGATGTATACAAGTTGTTTACTAGATGTATACAAGTTGTTTACTAGCTGTTTAGTATCTGGCTACTATATATTGTAGTATTTGTCCGTTCTGGTACTTGGCCTTTAAATGCAGCCAGGTGTCGTAATAGCCACCCTGTGAGAAGGCTGTGTCTGTCAAAACGATCCTCGCTTCACCACGAAGCGAACTCTGTAGAATATTCAGTTTTTGACTGGCCGAATATGGTTTATTATGTACCAATTCCACAAAGAGATCATGGGACCGTGGCTAGTCTAGATACTCGCCGTTGAACTCCGGAATGCTAATTGGCGGAAGTGCCAAGTTTAGGCTCATTGGCGCATCGTTTTCTCGAAGTAGGTTCATTTCGTATTCCTCGTATAATGTGTGGAATTGAGCTAGCTCTGCTTCTGCCAGAGCTGCGGCCCCAGGTGTGCTATCCAATTCGTCGTGGGCTTGCCTCAGTAACGCCCAATGGAGATCCAGGTGCCTTTGTAGGGCTGGGGTGACAGTTGGGGCGTTCGAGGGTAATGTTAATGATGACTCCAATTCGTTGCATCTTCTCTGCAACTGTCGGATCCCCGTGTCAGTTGCGGAATCTTCTTGGACTTGATCTCTTGTTGTGATCTTGATGTTGACCGAGGTTCGTCTGGGGGCCTTCGGAAGCCCGCTTCCAGTCGGCATGTTGTCCAGAAAGATATTCTGATATTTTTCTACCAGCTCCTTAAGTGCTACTAGTCGTGAAGAGTACTCATTTCCAGTGGGTAGTGCCGCTTGCTGGACTTCTTCATCTAGGTCGCAAAACTGCTGCCAGAGATCGTTTAACTGATTTAGCTTACCGGAATCTCGATGGCGTCGGTCGGCAGAATCCTTGCCATTCTTAATTGTGTAAATCAATTCATGTGTGACTTGTTTCTTCTATGAATGAAGTAGGCATATTGTGTGTCTTGGAAACAAATATTCCTGTGAAGCTGGATGAAGCTGACGTTCCTGTGACGCTGGAAGAAAAAGCGTATCTTTTGAAGCTGGATGAAGCTTTGAGTTCTGTGAAGCTGGATTAAGCTGAGAATCCTGTGAAGCTGGATGAAGCTGGGTATCCTGTGAAGCTGGATGAAGCTGACGTTCCTGTGACGCTGGAAGAAGAAGTGTATCCTGTGAAGCTGGATGAAGCTGTGAAGCTGGATTAAGCTGAGTTCCTGTGACGCTGGAAGAAGAAGCGTACCCTGTGAAGCTGGTTACAGCTGACGATCCTGTGACGCTGGATGAAGTAGCGTATCCTGTGAAGCTGGATAAAGCTGACGATCCTGTGACGCTGGAAGAGGAAGCTTATCCTGTGAAGCTGGATTAAGCTGACGATCCTTTGACGCTGGATGACGAAGCGTATGCTGTGAAGCAGGATGAGCTATGGTTTCCAGGGCGGGTGGATGTGGTGAACTTAACGGGTCTTATCACCAGTCAGAGGTTCGGCCTTTGGTGGATCACGTCGGGGTCACCAATGTTTGTGCCTAACCAAAGTAGACACTTCTGGGTCACACCGCGGGACAAGAGGGAAATAAGCACTTGTCGTTGGCACGGGGACGCTTTGATGGCAGGACGATCGCGTCGTGGCAATGGTAACGATGGTTACTGCGATGCCGGACCACAGGCGATGCTGAGCTGCGCTGAGGATAAGCTAACGTGGTTAGCTGCTAGTTGAAATAGTGTATTACGAACCCTATCCCCAGAGGTATGAAGTAGAACCGCGGAGTTATGAGGTGTGTTGATAACTGATTTATTCTTCATTTGATACCTGCTTATATACTACTTGGAACACGGAAGCTTAGTGTAATGATTAGTGAAATAAGCTATATTCTAAAGTAGGTCAGGGAATTATGATTATGGTGCAGTTCGCTCGGCTAAAACATGTGCTGACTGCATTGGCGCGTCAGTGTGCCGTTGAGTCGGTGAGACGGCGAGTAAGTTTTTTTTTTTTTTTTTTTAAATGCTTTGCTATTTATTTATTGAATCTTCTCCCTTTGGATACTAACAATAAGTGTATCAAATCTTAGACTAATTAATCTAACTCACAGTCATATGACTGATGTTGTGCTAAAGGGGCCCGAAAGTTATAGCTGGCTTGGCAGGTCGTTGCGTTGTAGACGGGATCGGCTGGAAACCCAAGTCAAGACTCTTGCGAGGCGATTGGGGTGCACAGAGAGTTTTTCGTTGTAGGACGCTTTTTGTTTGTCTATTTAATCTTTAACGGTAAGAATGCTTAGGTCCCTGTGGATGTTTTGGTTGCGAATATACCATGGTGCCCCAGTGATAGTTCGCAGGATTTTCGATTGAGCGCGCTGTATAATGTCTATGTTGCTTCTGCTGGCGTTCCCCCATAGCTGGGAGCCATATGTCCAGATGGGCTTGAGAGTGGAGTTGTAGAGCAAAACCTTGTAGTCCAGACGCAGGGGCGAACGAGCGTTAAGAATCCAGTGGAAGCTGCTGGCCTTTAGTTTTAGATGTACTTTCTTGCGTTCGATGTGTCTTCTCCAGGTTAGTCGTCTGTCAAGGTGGACGCCGAGATACGTTACATCGTTGACTTGGGGAATCTGCGTATTATTCAATAATAGTGGAGGGCATGTTTGCCTGTTGAGAGTAAACGTTATGTGTTTACATTTTTGTTCATTTATTTTAATCCGACAATCAGATAGCCACCTCTCTAATACGAGGAGGTGGTTTGCTAGCTGTGTTGTGGCTCGGCCTGGGCACCTCGAGCGACTTAAAATTGCGGTGTCCTCAGCGAACGTAGATGTTGTTAGCTGCTCGTTCGTGGGAATATCCGCTGTGTATAGGAGGAACAGAGTAGGCCCTAGCGCGCTTCCTTGCGGGACTCCAGCTTTGATAATGTAGTCGTCGGAGTTTGTTGTATTGCACCTTACTGCGAAGGTCCTGTTGTATAGATACGACTCAAGAAGCTTGTGAGTGTAATCAGGTAAGTGTGTTTTGATTTTTTGCATGAGGCCATCTAGCCATACTCGATCGAAGGCTTGAGATACATCGAGGAATATTGCGCTGCAGTATTCCCGATGCTCAAAGGCTGTGCGTATTTCTGATGTTATTCTGTTAACTTGTTCGATTGTTCCATGGTTTTGACGAAATCCAAATTGATGAGCAGGGATAACATTGTGTGCTCCTAGATATGGTGTTATGCGAGTTAGAAGGCATTTTTCGAACAGCTTAGACAGACACGATAATAAACTAATTGGTCTGTAGGATGACGGAATTGTGTGGTCTTTTCCGGGCTTCGGTATCATAATGATAATAGATTTTTTCCATTTTTTCGGATAGTAGCCGAGAGTTATAATCCCATTGAAGAGCTTACAGATAACCTCAATGGCAGAGTTTGGAAGTTCAATTAACATTTTTGGGGTTATTTGGTCACCGCCAGGGGCCTTTTTTGGTTTCAGTTCCCCAATGACTTTCGCGATCTCCTTTGGCTGAAACAATGGTGGTAGGGAAATAGATTCAGATTCGATTTGTGGTAGGAAAAATGAACCAGTGGCAGGGTTCGGCTGGAAGACGTTTCTTAGATGTAACGCAAAAGTTTTGGCTCTATCTTCGTCGCTGCGGGCCCAGATGCCAGATGAGTTTCTTATCGGAGTCACTGTTTCGATTGGAGAGCTCAGATTTGGGTGAGCCCTCCACAGAGGATGTTTTGTACTGGTTGGCGATAGTTTTGTAATGTACTGCAGCTGTGCATTTTCTGTTTCTTGCTTTAGAGCTCGATTTAGTGAGCGAGTGGCTTCCTTAAGACGTTGTTTTGATGACGGCGATCTGTTGGCTTGCCAGGCACGTCGCAGGCGCCTCTTTTCTAGGACTAACCGTTCAATTTGCAGATTAGTTTTGAAGTGGTTGGTTTGCGCGTCCCTGCCTTGTGGTGTTGAGATAGTGGCTGCCTCCGAATACTTCTTCAAGAGCATCGGTAGAGCAGTCGATGTCCGCTTCGATGTTGAAGTGAGGGGTTAATTTGATGTGTGAGCTTACATACTTTTTATATTTTAACCAGTTGGTTCTGTGCGACGTCAGCCTGAGGGGGTGATCTGTGGTTCTTATGCTTTGAAGAAGAGTTATTAGCACTGGCGAATGGTCTGACGACAGGTCCGAAAGCGCTTTGGCGCTTATTATATTGCGGGGAATGTTTTTTGTCACCGCAAAGTCTATTAGGTCTGGAACTTTCCTGGGGTCTCTTGGCCAGTATGTGGGGCTGCCAGGGGAAACATAGTCTAATTTGTTGTTCGGTTTTATGATTGCATTGTATAATTGCCTTCCTTTGGGAGTCACAAGGCGTGATCCCCAGTGCGTGTGTTTGGCATTATAGTCCCCTGCAGCTATAAAGCGGTCTCCAAGCAAGTTGTAGAAGTCCATGAATTGTCCTTCAGAAATTGTAAAGCGAGGCGGGCAGTAGACAGCGGCTATGGTGAGGTTTCCGTTGCCTGACTGCACTTTGATAGACGTGGCTTGCAGGTAATTAGTTGAAAACCTTTGGTGAAAGTGGTGCTTGATGCGTTCCCTGATTAGGATGCCGGTTCCGCCGTGGGCTTTACCATCTGGATGGTCTGTGCGGTAGAAAGTGTAGCCTCTTATTTGGAAGTTGTATTTGTTTGTGAGGTGCGTCGCTACCAGTAGCATAATGTCGATATGATTTTCATTCAGGAACTGTGTTACTTCAAGGTTGTGCCGTGAAACGCCATTGGCGTTCCACATTGTTATTCGTAGGTTTGCCATCTGATTATTTGGACTGCTTAGCTGCAAGTAGCTGTAACACCATGTTCTGGTTTTGAACCAGTGTTTGCATGGTCGTTTTCATGAATGACATGAGTTCCATCATACTTTGTTGCATGGTGACCATCATAGTTTCCAGAGTGCTTTGCGACTGTTCTTGGATCTGCTGAGCGTTTCCTAGATTAGACTGGAGTGGGTTTTCCGTCCCCGATCGAAGGGCATCGGCGTATGAGAATCCTGTCAGGGTATTTAGTTGACCAAAGGAGGATCTTGCAGCCGTGCCGAAAAATACTTCCGGCGTCGTACGCGAGTAAGTGTACGCATTTTGGGTTTTCTGATGACGCGTTGCTATCACTTTTCGCATGCGGTCCTTCATCTCCTTGTAGACCGGACAGCCCCTGTAGTTTGCCGTGTGGTTACCTTGGCAGTTAACGCATTTTTTCTTTTTGGGGTCTTCTTTGTTGGCAGGGCAGTTAGCCGAATTGTGGAAGTCTCCACAAGCTACACAGACTGTTCGAAGCGAACAGTATGCCCTGGTGTGTCCATACTCCTGACAATTTGTGCATTGCACTGGGCCGTTCCTTTTATGTGGCTCTTCCACGTTAATTCTTCGGTGCAATAAGTATTGCAGGTTATAAATGGGGTGGACTTCATTTTTCTTCAAGACTCTGCTGTCTGGCTCCAGCTCGACCCTGAAGAGTGGTTGCGGCTCCTTGTTCCTGTTTATAATGTTACTGACGTTCTTTGCAGAAAACCCCTTTTCCTTAAGAGCATCGATAACTTCCTTGGCGGTTACGTCGGGCTCGATTCCTTTTATTACCACTTGCAGGCCCTTGCTGCTTTTTAGTTGGTACGTGTAGTAGCTTTTCCTAGCTTCCTCCAGGTATTTGGATACTGCTCGGAAATGTTCTTCAGATTTGGTCTGAAGCTTGGTTTCATGGATATCCCCTTTTGTGACCGGAACAACATGAAAGTTTCCGTCTCCGGTCAGCGCAACAATTTTGTTGACCAGGGCGTTCGAGATTTTCTCCCTAATGTAAATTGGTGGGGGCTTAGGTTTCGGTTGGGTCTCCTGAGCCCGTCCTGATTCATTTTCTGCTAGAAGCGCAAATCGATTGCTGTCGGATCTCCCGGGTAATATATCTTCTACTTGGACACGGTTTATTTTTGACTAGTTACCTACCGCGGTGTTCTGCGGGCTAAGCTTACGCTTGATATGGATGTACCGATCTAGTCCGGTCTGTATGGCCGGACCCGCTTGCTGAATTTTGTTTTGGTTTTGATTTGTTGTCGTTGTTTTTGTTGCCGTTGTATTTAGAGCTGCGGTTGCAGTCGATTCCAAAAAAATAGTCGTAGCTGTGGTTGTCGTTGGTTTTTTTGCCGTAGCCGTAGTTGTTGCTGACAAATTTAGTGCGGATGCAGAAGTTTTACCGTTGCATGTTGTTGGTGCGCCAGGGGTCGAAACTGATGGTGGGGGGGTTTTGCATTGTTGACTCCACGCCGTCGGAGTAGGGGTAGCCGTAAGTAAGCATGGTGGGCAAGATCGTGCTCTTTGGCTATCGACCGACAGTAGGGTCGTTTTTTGCACTTCGCTATCACGCGTTGAGACATACGAAAAGTAACCGTCTCTTCGGCTCGCGGAGCTGAGTCGCTCTTTATTCTGTTCGTAGCTCATTGAGCTTTATTAGCGTGGCACTTATTTATTATTATAAGATAAAATAATTATGTGCTAGTTTAAGACATTACACCGATTTTGTGGGTTGAAACCTAAATTTCTTTGGGTTTTAGCGTCTTTTCGCTTATTTGAAATTAACCTGTTTAGTTTTTGTGTTTTGTTTGCATTTAATTTAGCTCGCACAAGACACGTCCACTGTCTTCAGCGGTCGTAGTGCGTCGGTGAGTTAGTGAGACATATAATATGCTGATCAGCAATTCTAATATGCAGTGGGTGCTACTGAGCGGCTGGTACTGACACTGTAACATATGCTGACTGCATTGGCGGGTCAGTGCGCCGTAGATTCGGTGAGACGGTGAGTTAGTGCGACGTATAATATGCTGATCAGCAATTCTCATCTGCAGTGAGTGCTAATGAGCGCCTACTTGGCTTCTGCTTGATTTGTTGGGTGTGGTCATGTTGAGTATTTTTGGGTACGAATACAATACAATACAATACAATACAATACAATACAATACAATACAATACAATACAATACAATACAACACAATACAATACAATACAATACAATACAATACAATACAATACAATACAATACAATACAATACAATACAATACAATACAATACAATACAATACAATACAATACAATACAATACAATACAATACAATACAATACAATACAATACAATACAATACAATACAATACAATACAATACAATATAATACAATACAATACAATACAATACAATACAATACAATACAATACAATACAATACAATACAATACAATACAATACAATACAATACAATACAATACAATACAATACAATACAATACAATACAATACAATACAATACAATACAATACAATACAATACAATACAATACAATACAATACAATACAATACAATACAATACAATACAATACAATACAATACAATACAATACAATACAATACAATACAATACAATACAATACAATACAATACAATGGCTCGTACTAATTTTAATGTACTTAACAGTCATTGCTATTCCATGTATTTGAACCGATGTAAATTTGAATTTTCAAAGGATCCGAGGCAACTTTATAACTTTGTCAATGCTAAGCGAAAGTCTTCAGCATTGCCATCATCCGTACGATTAAACTCTATTGAGGCATCTACGGATCCCGAAATTGCAAATTTATTTGCTGAATTCTTCCAATCTACTTACAGTTCTGTTTCATGGTCTAAGTCTAGCTACCCTAATCACTTAAACAGGGCAAATTGTATTTCTTTTCCTGTAATCACCGAGAGTTCTCTTTTAAGTGATTTAGAAACTATAACGCCAACCTATTCTCCGGGGGCAGATGGACTCCCTGGGTGTGTTCTTAAGTTTTGTGCCCGAACTATTTGTAAACCCATTCTTAAACTTTTTAATTTGTCTATTTCATCATCTGTTTTTCCTACTATCTGGAAAGATTCTTTTATTATTCCACTCCACAAAAAGGGTGCGAAGGTTAATGTTCAGAACTATAGAGGAATCTCCAAATTGTCTGCAATTCCTAAAACATTTGAACGCATTATTACCTCTCAGTTGCAACATTTGTGCTCCTCTTTAATATCGCCGTGTCAACACGGTTTTGTTAAGCGACCACCACTAACCTGCTCGAATTGACATCTTTTGTACTAGATGGATTTAACAAAAAATTGAAGACGGACGTTATATATACAGATTTTAGTAAAGCCTTTGACTCTGTTAACCACTCTCTTCTTTTATTCAAATTAGATCAGCTTGGGTTTCCGAATAATCTGTTAACTTGGATTTCAAGTTATTTGAATGGTAGATCTCAGAGGGTTTTATTCAAAAACGCTGTTTCCAAGATGATCAACGTGACATCTGGAGTGCCTCAGGGCAGTCATTTCGGCCCTTTGCTGTTTACTCTGTTTATAAATGATCTTCCTTCTATCGTAAATCACTCTCGTGTACTAATGTATGCTGATGATGTTAAGCTTTGTTTTTCATATTATAATATTGAATCTGGTTTACGATTTAGGTGTTCTCCTAGATCCTAAACTTAAATTTGACTCCCACATAACCTCTACTGTAAATAAAGCTATGAGTGTTCTTGGGTTTATAAAGCGTTGGTCTAAAGAATTTGATGATCCATACACTACCAAATTATTATTTACCTCACTTGTCCGACCTAATTTAGAATACTGTTCTTCCGTTTGGAGTCCTCAGTATCAAGTGCTCATTGACTGATAGAGTCCGTACAGAAACGATTTCTTCTTTTTGCCTTACGTGGTTTGAACTGGGATCAAAACGTCAGGTTGCCTTCTTACTCGAGTAGATTGCTATTAATTAATTTGCCTACTCTAGTAAGCCGTAGAATTATGGGCCACTTGTTTGTACTGCTCTTAGTGCATCAACGTTCAACAACGATATACAATACAATACAATGCAATACAATACAATACAATACAATACAATACAATACAATACAATACAATACAATACAATACAATACAATACAATACAATACAATACAATACAATACAATACAATACAATACAATACAATACAATACAATACAATACAATACAATACAATACAATACAATACAATACAATACAATACAATACAATACAATACAATACAATACAATACAATACAATACAATACAATACAATACAATACAATACAATACAATACAATACAATACAATACAATACAATACAATACAATACAATACAATACAATACAATACAATACAATACAATACAATACAATACAATACAATACAATACAATACAATACAATACAATACAATACAATACAATACAATACAATACAATACAATACAATACAATACAATACAATACAATACAATACAATACAATACAATACAATACAATACAATACAATACAATACAATACAATACAATACAATACGATAAGGGTATTCAATTGCGTAGCAAAAGACAAATTTTTGTCTTTTGCATTTAAAAGTCAAATTTGTTTCTTTCCTTTCACTGTCATTACCATGGATTTAAGCCCAACTTTTCAATATATTTTTAGTATTTTCGATAATATTTCTTTATTAACCCCCTATTTCTACACAAGTACAACAGATTTGTATACATAGGCTGGGGTGTTGTAGGCCTTAAAAACTATTTTGTATGGAAATTGTTGTTGGAAGTGCTTACACTTTTACACTTTTCAAACGTTTGTAATTCTATTGAATAACCTTAATACAATTTATACAACACTTTATAAGAATATAGGTGATTTCCATGTATGGAGTTTCGGCATTTGAGAAGAAAATGTATTTGCACTTTTTTTAATTCGAATCAAAAATCACAACAATTTCCATCTTCTTTTCACTTTGATACTTCATCCACCTCTTGTGATTGCGATATTGGCAACTTATTTGCCAAATTTTTTCAGTCCACGTACTCATCTATTAGTTACGATATCCTATCCATACCCTTTCCCTCACTCCAACTGTATTTTAATGCCACTTATTAGCGAGGATGATGTTTTTCAAAACCTTCACACAGTCAAGCTGTCTTTCTCTTCGGGCCCTGATCTTGTACCGAGCTGTGTTGTAAGAAAATGTGCTGATGCTTTGTAGTGTTCAGTATGGGACAAGGATTACATTGGCCAATAATGTTGGTTCTAACTCACTGTTAAAAGAAACTGGGATCATTTAAGTGGCGTTGCCCCAATGCACAGATTATTGTTCTATTACTGAATTTTGGGTGAGATAAGCATAAGTACTCGACCGACAGAGACAACAAAATAATTTAAGCCATCATTTCACAATTTTATAGATTCCATTTTAATTTTGATATTTAACATTAATCACCTATATCTCTTCCTTCATTTATAACATTATAAGTTTTCAGTTACTAACTAGTTACTTGGGGCTTGAGGTGGAACATATGGTATCAAATCAATGTATATATATTTAGGTGATGATTCCGATATTTTATGTATATGATCTAGCTTCCCAAATGCATATTGCTCACTGTACTTATAGATTTTAGTTATAGTTAATTATGCAGTTAATCATAATCAAAACAATTATATAATTACCTGGCAATAAACAAGTATGCGCTACTTTAAGTAAGTTATCTTTTATAATTTTATCAAATTTTAGTCGCAACAAAAGCTTATCCAACCAACAGCGGCAGTGTAGGAATCAAAACTGGAGTTCCACGAAACGAGGATCAAAACAGAGGTATGAACTTGAGCAGGTATTCGAATACAGTTATGACTGCTGCAATATGTTTGTTTTCGCTACAATTGCTTATATTTTCGTTTTGTCGTAGGCATAGAACTCGTAAAAAGGTAGCTAGTTCTTGACAACTGAAGGCTGTGGCGGTTGCCTAATCCGTATTCCCACGTGTCTGCACTGACTAGGTCCAGTGGGCCGCCCGCTTCACCGTAGACAAATTGAAGGGTTTTCCTAGCTGGTTCAAAAATAATCTCGGATCGAATTAGCCACTTGTCAGCGTGCCTGGACGGTGGAAGAATTCTGCGATCGATTCGGTAGCTGAATTCGGAATTTACGCCTTCTGAATGTTTCACTCGGATTTTTGTTTGTTCCCTGTTTTAAATGGTGCACTATTAATTTACGGGTCTTGTACCAATTCACTTTTGATAAAGCTTACGTGAACTCCACGTGGGTAACCTTGCTATTTTCACTTGAAGTACTGACACTGCCGGTAATAAAAGCATATAATATAAAAGGCATATAAGTGGAATGATTCCATGGGAACATTTTCTGGGGTCTGTACTTCCAATATTTTGTGCTGAACTATAAGCTTTATCATAGCGGTGATATCGTATGATCTACGCGGTCTCTGTCATTCCACCAACTACCGACGAACTGCATGGCGAGGGCCGACCGAAATGTTTGTATATTCATGTACCTAAGTTGGACACTATAACCGCAGATAATGGGACAAGATCAGTTCGAAAGAGCATTATCTGAATTGAAAGGATTCTACTTATTTTTGGTCTGAATTTCTTTGAGGTGATAAAACTCAAAAATTCTACCCGTCTGCGTTAAGCAACTCATAATAAAACGTACTCCTATTTTTTAAAACTTTAGCTGCTATAAAAACAGGGGCTAATTTGCAGCTGAATTTTTAACTGGCGTTGCTTTGAGTAAAGTTGCGTGCAAAAACTTCGTCGCCGGTTTTGAGTTCTATGTTTCTACTGCGAAGGTTATATTTTCTGGCACTCAATTCCAATGACTTATTTATGTTATTTTTGGCTTCCTCTCTGGCGAGCTTTAACATATCTGGGTAGTCTAGTTTTACATCATCGTTAAGTACTCGTATATTCAGTTTGCGCAAAAAAGCATACACCCAAAAAAAAAATGATCATAGAAACTAAACTATTCGTACATTAAAACTAAACTGTTGAGTGTCAAAAATATCTTGATAAGATGCGTATTAACCTTATGACTCCGAAAGTATTAAACTGAAACTTTCGAAGTTATCAAAGTTAAACTAACGTGTATACAATTTATACTCACTCAGTGTACTGAAATTTATGCTGATAGTTTACTTTTTTATACTATTTAATATAAAAGCTATGTTATGTAGTCTTTGTTTTATACTATTTCGTATACATATTATACTAATCTAGAGAGCCGTAGTGTACTTTTTATGCTATTTATCGAAATCGTTAGTATACATTTTATACTATTTCGTATAAGACTTATTCGATTCCCCGTTGCCTATAGTATAAAATTTATACCATTTTGTTTTTTGTGGTATCCCAAAAATCCCAAACCCAATAAAATCACGTTGTATGTTGTTATTATTTCATAAATATTCATACAGTTTTATTTAAAATGATTTTATTATTTTTTCATATATTATTTTGTTATTATTTCAAAGATATTTGTCGAATTACGTTCGGGTTTAGAGCGGAGTGCGATTCGGTCTGGACACAGGCGTCGATTTACAGAGAGTGACTATTCGTTCTTGTAACTGCCTATCCTGCTCCTGCGAACCACACACGGCGACAACGACACAACGCTGTCGCCTCGCTATAACGGTTCCTCTCAAATAGGACATTCCACAAATTCCACAATGCCTGCAACGCAGCTGTGTGACGCGCTACACTTTTTGTAGCGCCGCACAGGCAACAGTTCTGACGGTACCTTTCAAGGCGAGCAGAGAGAAACAATGACATTGCAAAAATGCAGGACATCCCAGTCGTAAGTTGCGGAACGTGTTTTAAAAAAAACATAGTTCTGGGTCGTACCAAATGTGCGTGCTGGGTGCATTCTATTGCGGTGCCTTCTAGAAGTGTTTCAGAATAATGCATCCAGAAGCATGCCCAAACACTCGTTTCGGGAACGTATTCCGAAAGAAATAGTTCTGGGTCGTATCTTTTTTACGCAAAACAGCACGCATGCAAATTTAACTAGCAACTGTGCGTGCTGGGGGCAGTCTTTTGGGTGCCATCTGGGTGTATTTCAATATAGTTCGTCCAGGTGCATTTTAGTGGGAATGTAAAAAAACCAAACTCAAACCCGAAGGTTGCCGATGCCCATTTTTTTACAATCCTCTTTTTTCGGAACTGTTCTCTTGACAAACAAATAATAAAGACAAAAGGGAACATGCAAGGAAGCGAGCGGTTTTTCTTGTCTCTTGCATTTCTCGTCAGTTTCATTTTTAGTTCTGAAAAGTGAAGTTCGTGCCACGTGTTTTGAAAAAGTTTGTTGCTTTCTGCCACCAATTTTACATCATTATTTTCACAGGTAAGTAAAGTGTAGATAATTTAGTTCAATATGAACACAATAAAATAACACAGTACATGTAAATTAAATTCGTCGTTAATAGATGAATTAAAAAAATTTATTTTTTATTTTTAAAACTTGGGTGATAAACCTTTATTCTTAAATGCAATTAATACAAGACACTTTTTAAAAATTGTGAACCGATCGCGGTCTCGGATAAAATAGGACTGAATCGTAATTCTAAAAAATTATCCAATGAACCTCAGCCAGAAGCTTTCCTTTTCTTAAGCTTCCAGAACTTTAATTTTTGTTTAAAATAAAAGCTTATGCTGAAACTGTCGCATCTCGATGTGAAATGAAATTATGCTGACCGATGCAATTTGATTGAAAATCGGAACACAATTCGTTCTGAACTTAGAACGCAATACTGTGGGCTTTGAACGGAAAAGTTTGGGCTTCAAACGGAAGCTTGTGTTTACTTTACGATTGGTTTATTTATCTTAGCAGGACGGTCAAGTGCGGCCCTCGAAGTGAATGGCAAAGGCAAAGGCAGAATCTTAGACAAAGGCAAAGGCAATGTCGCTGAAGGCAAGGGTAACATAGCTGAGATTGAATTCAAAAATTTGTTATAAATTCCATAAGTGGAACCGTTTCACGGGTTGGATAACTTGTACACTGAACATTCAAACTAAAAACATATTAAACAAATAAAATAATAACTATTTGTGTGTAAATTGTACATACAAAATAAACATATTTAGGGTATTCAATTGCGTTGCAAAAGTGTAAACTTTGTAAGTTTGCCAGACGAGAATTGTGAACGCCCTCTATTTTAAAACATCGTTGTAGGATATTGACGTAAAAAAGAAAGCTAACTTATAAATTTTTGTGAGAAGAAGGCTATGACCATCGCTTAGTTTCGACCTCCCTGGCTCTCTTCATTGAGGGTTTTTCTTTAATTGAAATTGTTATTCAATTATTTTGTTTTACAGAAGACAAATATTTTTCTTTTGCATTTAAAATTCAAATTTGTTCCTTTCCTTTTACTGTCATTACCATGGATTTTAACCCAACTTTTCAGTATATTTTTAGTATTTTAGATAAAGTTCCTTCCCATTATTAACCCCCTATTTCTACACAAGTACAACAGATTTGTATACATAGGCTGGGGTGTTGTAGGCCTTGAAAACTATTTTGTATGGAAATTGTTGTCGAAACTGCTTACACTTTTACACTTTTCAAACGTTTGCAACGCAATTAAATACCCTAATTGTATATTTGTAATGTATATACACATATTTCAAAATACATCATATTCAATTTGCTTTATATTTTTCAGAATCGCAAAAAATGAATGGGCACACCAAGGACTGAACTGCGTAAATGACAAAAGTACATAAACAAGAAGGAAGCACCAAAGCACCGTACAGAAAGGGAGTTACTCCGATTAAAAATTAGTTGCGTTCTTGAATATTGAAATGAAAATAAATATGAAATTGAAATCCAGTTTTATGTATTCCTGGGGAAAACTTCCAGATATTTGTTTTTTGAATGCTTCTAGGTGCATTCCTGGGTACATGTTACAGGAGCATTAAAAAAGAATACACCCAGAATGTGTTCAGTTTGTTACTTCCAGGTGCATTCCAAATATATGCTTCCAGAAGCATGCAACGGGTGCATTCTTTTTTGTCCCGCACCCGTGTAAAAAGAATGGACAGACTCATCACTTCCGGAACACCTTTTTGATGCCATTTCATAATGAAAGAACGCATGCTGGAATGCTGTCATTTACGACTGAGCATTCCAAGAGACTAGCATTCCTTATACACTGAGATATACCAATCGCCGACACGGCCATACTGACTCTAACACGACCTCGTGTATAAAAGACTATATTTTTAGTTTTTCTTTTGCTTTCTTTTTATTTCTCTTTTTTTTTAACAACCTTTTATTTTTACAACTTAAACAAATATTTCCACAACGAAATTTCTTAATTTATGTTAACTCATTAATGACTAATTTCACAAAACAGTCAGACCTTCTTAACATAAACTTTATCATTCTGTTTGGTTTTCATTTTCAAATCAGGTTTTCAAGAATTATGTTTCAATCTCACAAAAACAAACTTATTTTTAGACCAATTCTTTTACTCAGTTCATACATTCTCATATCTAATGCACCACACGCCATGATCAAAGCAAACATTTGTTCTGCACTTTTGCTTATTTGTGCTTTCATTTCTGTACTCTGCCATTTCCTTTTGGCCAGCAGTACTACATCTTTTTGCCACTTCACTTTCTTCAGCATCTTCAACATTCTAAATATTTTTATTTTCGGTCTCAACATTATTATAGTCATTACACACATTAAGCTCCTCGGGAACTTCCCAATCTTCTTAAATCTTCGTGAGCATACTTATAAGTTCGTTTACTAGTTAATGACTTTAAAATGTACCTGTCACCCTCTAGAACCTGTGTTATTTCAAAAGGCTCTTGCATGTTGGACTCAGCTTGGTTTGATGCCTTTCCTCGTTTTTAAGTAGTACAAAATCTCCAACATTGTGTCTACGTACTTTCGCCTTACTTTTATCAATCCGTTCTTTATCATACACTGCAGTAACTAAAACATTTTTTTCAGCTTGTGCTCTAACGTTCGATAGATCTACACTTTCATTTTCTGTGTACTTAGGTGGGAGTAAACCTAATGGCCGTGCTACTTTTCCCAATAGCGTTTCCAGAGGACTTGTCTTCGTCACACGATTAGTTGTACAATTAATTGCTAGCTGCACCTCTCCTAGCACAGGATGTGTTCCAGTTTCAGCCGCCGGTAACATATTTTTCAACGTGCTCTCATTGTTCGTTCCACTTGGCCATTGGCTCTACTAGCACCGGTGGCAATCAAGTGCAAGTTTATTTTGTGATCTGAACAAAATGCACTAAACTTTGCTCTAGTAAAACACCTTCCCTGGTCAGCTATTATTTGGTTTGGTACTCCAAACAACGAAACAGCGGACTTGACAGCCTTTATGCAACTCTCACTGTCCAATTTAAGGGTATGACTAAGATAGACCTATTTGGTAAGCGCGTCAACTTGAACAATAACATACTCCTTCTGGTCACTCTTGCCGCTTAAATTCCCTGTTATGTCGATGTGGATTGTGTGCCAAGGAATATTTACTTTTGGGCTTGGATGCAGTTCAGCCTGAATTTTTCCTCAGGTTGATTTAGACATTTTGCAAGTGATGCAGTTGTCAACAAATTTTTTTACGTATTTTAACATATTGTCAAACCAGTAAAAATCGTAAACTTTATCCAGTGTCTTTTCGAAACATAAATGCATTATCGACTCATGAACTTGGTTTATAACGGACCATCTGAAAGCACGGGGCACCACCGGTAAACAACGGGTTCTGCCATTCCTCTGTATTTTTCGGTGAAGAACCTGTGCCCTTAGTTCATATTTTTTCGCAATATCTTCATGAAGAGAATAATCTGGTCTGGGTCTCGACGCTGTTCAGCAATGAGCCAATTACTTGAATTTTCGGCTAAGTTAACTCTCTTCTCCTCAATTACCTTTGGAGAAAAAGTAGTGCCTGGTGAGATAGGATTTCTCGACAAAAAGTCAACAACATCCTTTTCCCTTCTCTATACTGAATATCGAATGTAAATGACTGTAAGAAAGCCCACCAACGCTGTGCTATAGGAGTCAGATCTTGTTTATTTCTTGACGCCTTCAATGAGTTACAGTCGGTATAAACAGTAAAGTTCTTTCCCAACAAGTAATGTCGAAAATTTTTAATTGAGTTTACAACCGCTTAAGTTTCCAACTCATACGAATGATATCTTGACTCTGCAGGTGAAGTAGTTTTGCTATAATATTCTATTACCTGTGGTTTGTTATTAATTTTGTGTCACTTGCATAAATTGGGTCAAAAATAACAAGGACTGGCTCATCGGTTAGAATAGAAATAACTTGTTTCCGTATCTGTTCATGTTCTGCTTTCCAAATAAATTTATTTTAGTCTGAAGTTAATAAATATAACGATTTCATCAACTGCTAAATGCCCGTTATAAACTGCCGGAAATACGATGCTAATCCAATAAATTGTCTTAGTGCTGTTACAGACTGTGGAGGCGGAAGGGCAGTTAACGCTAAAATTTTCTGAGGGTTGGGACGAATTTCACCAGCACTAACACTGTAGCCTAAAAATTGAACGGATGTTTTCAGGAACGAACACTTTGTAATGTTGAACGAAAACCCAACATGTAAAATAATTAGCTCCTCGAAGTCTATCTATTTGATCCTGTATGAGTGGCAGCGGGTATTTATCAGCGACTGCGTTCGAATTTAGCTCTCTATAGTCAACGCAGAGTCTATCTGAACCATTTTTCTTCTTTACCAACAATATAGGAATTGCATAAGGTGAACAGCTTAGTCTTATTATATTACACCTCAACAGCTCTTCAATTTTCTCCCGAACTTAATCTCGTTCGCATGGGTTTAATCGGTATGGCCTTCTTTGAACTGTTTTTCTTGGATCAATCAATCTAATTTTCATTTCGCCAACTTTACCCTTAGTACATGGAATGCCTTTTATAAAACAATCTGAGTACTTTGCCAACAATGAATAAAGTTTTATTTTATTTTCTTCGTCAAGTTCGGTATCAATATCGGCTGGCTCAGAACCGGTACACAAATTAATTATTTTGGCTCTTGAAATTGTAAATTTGTTTGATGAAATGACAATATCAAAACCCTGCTTAAGTATTTCACGCCCAATGACGATATCGTTTTGCATGTGATTATCGTCTATTACATGAAACAAAATCTCAATAAAATTGTCATTAATCTTAAAGTTACTTAAAACTTGTACAGTAATACATATTCCATTACTGCCTATGCCTTTTAACATAACAATATTATTTAATCTTTTACCAGAAAACTTAGCACTTAGCTTTTATTTCATCAGTGAGCATTCCGGTCCGGAATCAAAGGTGACTTCAAAAATGTGTCCTCTGTGGTTCATGCTTCATGCTTTAGGTACTGCAACGCTGTACTGCTCCACTCGTTTTTAACGGTTGAATGTCCTGTTCCTATCAGCTTCCTTCTTTGTACATTGGGTAGATATGTGTCGCCACCCTTCAGTTCCAAAAAAAAAGTTTCACTTGTGAATCACCTTGTGAATCCCGTGTTCACAAACAGTGAATCCCGTGAATCTCTTGAGCAAGTGAAGAACAAGTGACGCTCCATATAGAAAATTGTATGGGATGTCCGCATTTTCACAAGTGAAAATTCAAATGAACATTTTTCGAAGTCCCACGGGATTTCACTTGTTCCTTATACTCATTTTTCGTATGGCCTGTCACGTGCCGGTGACACGTCCCAAGTGAAATCACTTGTTAAAATCAAATTTTGTCCATGAGTTTTCACTTATGAAATCACTTGCAAGTGACACATCCCAAGTGAAATCACTTGTGAAAATCAGAATTTTTCCCATGAATTTTTACTTATAGAATTTAAAATACATAAATTTGTATATACTTTTAAATATATTTTAATTAAATAATGTTATTTAGGTTTTCTGTTAAAGGACAATTATTGTTAGTAAGCCTTATTTTATGTTACGTTAATTTGCTTTTTACTTTCCTTAAACCTTTGTCCGGGTCCTCCGAATCCTTGGCCAACGCTCCAGATAAAAATTATGGTCATATGCTTAAAAATGCATTTTATTTGTTTATTTGCATATTAACCTTTTAGAGCTGTGTTTCATCCTTTGCAGGATTTTTATTGGCGCAAACCATTTCATCATCCACTTTCGGCTAACGGAACCCATTGAATACCTTAATACTTTAAACTAAGATCAATGCACAACATCTTCAACTTAATGTAACACTTACCTGACTTTATTATTTTCACGTTAAAAAACGAAAGAAGTAAATTTGCTGCGCACAATTTAAATGGCTTGCTTCCCTTTCAATAACTCAAACAGAATGAACCAAGTATTCCCCTCACCCCTTTACATGATTTCTTTTAATTTCTCTTCGCTGTTGGCGCGTGCCACTGCACCTATACCCTTCATAAAGCGAAAAATATCCGACTACATAATTTTTACTGTTTTGAGTAAAAATACAAAATTAATTCTTTAAAAATGGTACTATTAAAATGTTTTAAATATTTAAATAAATTTTAACGAACCTAATTTTTATAACTTAGCTAAAAAATTATATTGTAATATTAATGTATAATACGTAAGCATAACATACAATAATGCTCCTAAAACAGACAGACAGACAGACAGACAGACAGACAGACAGACAGACAGACAGACAGACAGACAGACAGACAGACAGACAGACAGACAGACAGACAGACAGACAGACAGACAGACAGACAGACAGACAGACAGACAGACAGACAGACAGACAGACAGACAGACAGACAGACAGACAGACAGACAGACAGACAGACAGACAGACAGACAGACAGACAGACAGACAGACAGACAGACAGACAGACAGACAGACAGACAGACAGACAGACAGACAGACAGACAGACAGACAGACAGACAGACAGACAGACAGACAGACAGACAGACAGACAGACAGACAGACAGACAGACAGACAGACAGACAGACAGACAGACAGACAGACAGACAGACAGACAGACAGACAGACAGACAGACAGACAGACAGACAGACAGACAGACAGACAGACAGACAGACAGACAGACAGACAGACAGACAGACAGACAGACAGACAGACAGACAGACAGACAGACAGACAGACAGACAGACAGACAGACAGACAGACAGACAGACAGACAGACAGACAGACAGACAGACAGACAGACAGACAGACAGACAGACAGACAGACAGACAGACAGACAGACAGACAGACAGACAGACAGACAGACAGACAGACAGACAGACAGACAGACAGACAGACAGACAGACAGACAGACAGACAGACAGACAGACAGACAGACAGACAGACAGACAGACAGACAGACAGACAGACAGACAGACAGACAGACAGACAGACAGACAGACAGACAGACAGACAGACAGACAGACAGACAGACAGACAGACAGACAGACAGACAGACAGACAGACAGACAGACAGACAGACAGACAGACAGACAGACAGACAGACAGACAGACAGACAGACAGACAGACAGACAGACAGACAGACAGACAGACAGACAGACAGACAGACAGACAGACAGACAGACAGACAGACAGACAGACAGACAGACAGACAGACAGACAGACAGACAGACAGACAGACAGACAGACAGACAGACAGACAGACAGACAGACAGACAGACAGACAGACAGACAGACAGACAGACAGACAGACAGACAGACAGACAGACAGACAGACAGACAGACAGACAGACAGACAGACAGACAGACAGACAGACAGACAGACAGACAGACAGACAGACAGACAGACAGACAGACAGACAGACAGACAGACAGACAGACAGACAGACAGACAGACAGACAGACAGACAGACAGACAGACAGACAGACAGACAGACAGACAGACAGACAGACAGACAGACAGACAGACAGACAGACAGACAGACAGACAGACAGACAGACAGACAGACAGACAGACAGACAGACAGACAGACAGACAGACAGACAGACAGACAGACAGACAGACAGACAGACAGACAGACAGACAGACAGACAGACAGACAGACAGACAGACAGACAGACAGACAGACAGACAGACAGACAGACAGACAGACAGACAGACAGACAGACAGACAGACAGACAGACAGACAGACAGACAGACAGACAGACAGACAGACAGACAGACAGACAGACAGACAGACAGACAGACAGACAGACAGACAGACAGACAGACAGACAGACAGACAGACAGACAGACAGACAGACAGACAGACAGACAGACAGACAGACAGACAGACAGACAGACAGACAGACAGACAGACAGACAGACAGACAGACAGACAGACAGACAGACAGACAGACAGACAGACAGACAGACAGACAGACAGACAGACAGACAGACAGACAGACAGACAGACAGACAGACAGACAGACAGACAGACAGACAGACAGACAGACAGACAGACAGACAGACAGACAGACAGACAGACAGACAGACAGACAGACAGACAGACAGACAGACAGACAGACAGACAGACAGACAGACAGACAGACAGACAGACAGACAGACAGACAGACAGACAGACAGACAGACAGACAGACAGACAGACAGACAGACAGACAGACAGACAGACAGACAGACAGACAGACAGACAGACAGACAGACAGACAGACAGACAGACAGACAGACAGACAGACAGACAGACAGACAGACAGACAGACAGACAGACAGACAGACAGACAGACAGACAGACAGACAGACAGACAGACAGACAGACAGACAGACAGACAGACAGACAGACAGACAGACAGACAGACAGACAGACAGACAGACAGACAGACAGACAGACAGACAGACAGACAGACAGACAGACAGACAGACAGACAGACAGACAGACAGACAGACAGACAGACAGACAGACAGACAGACAGACAGACAGACAGACAGACAGACAGACAGACAGACAGACAGACAGACAGACAGACAGACAGACAGACAGACAGACAGACAGACAGACAGACAGACAGACAGACAGACAGACAGACAGACAGACAGACAGACAGACAGACAGACAGACAGACAGACAGACAGACAGACAGACAGACAGACAGACAGACAGACAGACAGACAGACAGACAGACAGACAGACAGACAGACAGACAGACAGACAGACAGACAGACAGACAGACAGACAGACAGACAGACAGACAGACAGACAGACAGACAGACAGACAGACAGACAGACAGACAGACAGACAGACAGACAGACAGACAGACAGACAGACAGACAGACAGACAGACAGACAGACAGACAGACAGACAGACAGACAGACAGACAGACAGACAGACAGACAGACAGACAGACAGACAGACAGACAGACAGACAGACAGACAGACAGACAGACAGACAGACAGACAGACAGACAGACAGACAGACAGACAGACAGACAGACAGACAGACAGACAGACAGACAGACAGACAGACAGACAGACAGACAGACAGACAGACAGACAGACAGACAGACAGACAGACAGACAGACAGACAGACAGACAGACAGACAGACAGACAGACAGACAGACAGACAGACAGACAGACAGACAGACAGACAGACAGACAGACAGACAGACAGACAGACAGACAGACAGACAGACAGACAGACAGACAGACAGACAGACAGACAGACAGACAGACAGACAGACAGACAGACAGACAGACAGACAGACAGACAGACAGACAGACAGACAGACAGACAGACAGACAGACAGACAGACAGACAGACAGACAGACAGACAGACAGACAGACAGACAGACAGACAGACAGACAGACAGACAGACAGACAGACAGACAGACAGACAGACAGACAGACAGACAGACAGACAGACAGACAGACAGACAGACAGACAGACAGACAGACAGACAGACAGACAGACAGACAGACAGACAGACAGACAGACAGACAGACAGACAGACAGACAGACAGACAGACAGACAGACAGACAGACAGACAGACAGACAGACAGACAGACAGACAGACAGACAGACAGACAGACAGACAGACAGACAGACAGACAGACAGACAGACAGACAGACAGACAGACAGACAGACAGACAGACAGACAGACAGACAGACAGACAGACAGACAGACAGACAGACAGACAGACAGACAGACAGACAGACAGACAGACAGACAGACAGACAGACAGACAGACAGACAGACAGACAGACAGACAGACAGACAGACAGACAGACAGACAGACAGACAGACAGACAGACAGACAGACAGACAGACAGACAGACAGACAGACAGACAGACAGACAGACAGACAGACAGACAGACAGACAGACAGACAGACAGACAGACAGACAGACAGACAGACAGACAGACAGACAGACAGACAGACAGACAGACAGACAGACAGACAGACAGACAGACAGACAGACAGACAGACAGACAGACAGACAGACAGACAGACAGACAGACAGACAGACAGACAGACAGACAGACAGACAGACAGACAGACAGACAGACAGACAGACAGACAGACAGACAGACAGACAGACAGACAGACAGACAGACAGACAGACAGACAGACAGACAGACAGACAGACAGACAGACAGACAGACAGACAGACAGACAGACAGACAGACAGACAGACAGACAGACAGACAGACAGACAGACAGACAGACAGACAGACAGACAGACAGACAGACAGACAGACAGACAGACAGACAGACAGACAGACAGACAGACAGACAGACAGACAGACAGACAGACAGACAGACAGACAGACAGACAGACAGACAGACAGACAGACAGACAGACAGACAGACAGACAGACAGACAGACAGACAGACAGACAGACAGACAGACAGACAGACAGACAGACAGACAGACAGACAGACAGACAGACAGACAGACAGACAGACAGACAGACAGACAGACAGACAGACAGACAGACAGACAGACAGACAGACAGACAGACAGACAGACAGACAGACAGACAGACAGACAGACAGACAGACAGACAGACAGACAGACAGACAGACAGACAGACAGACAGACAGACAGACAGACAGACAGACAGACAGACAGACAGACAGACAGACAGACAGACAGACAGACAGACAGACAGACAGACAGACAGACAGACAGACAGACAGACAGACAGACAGACAGACAGACAGACAGACAGACAGACAGACAGACAGACAGACAGACAGACAGACAGACAGACAGACAGACAGACAGACAGACAGACAGACAGACAGACAGACAGACAGACAGACAGACAGACAGACAGACAGACAGACAGACAGACAGACAGACAGACAGACAGACAGACAGACAGACAGACAGACAGACAGACAGACAGACAGACAGACAGACAGACAGACAGACAGACAGACAGACAGACAGACAGACAGACAGACAGACAGACAGACAGACAGACAGACAGACAGACAGACAGACAGACAGACAGACAGACAGACAGACAGACAGACAGACAGACAGACAGACAGACAGACAGACAGACAGACAGACAGACAGACAGACAGACAGACAGACAGACAGACAGACAGACAGACAGACAGACAGACAGACAGACAGACAGACAGACAGACAGACAGACAGACAGACAGACAGACAGACAGACAGACAGACAGACAGACAGACAGACAGACAGACAGACAGACAGACAGACAGACAGACAGACAGACAGACAGACAGACAGACAGACAGACAGACAGACAGACAGACAGACAGACAGACAGACAGACAGACAGACAGACAGACAGACAGACAGACAGACAGACAGACAGACAGACAGACAGACAGACAGACAGACAGACAGACAGACAGACAGACAGACAGACAGACAGACAGACAGACAGACAGACAGACAGACAGACAGACAGACAGACAGACAGACAGACAGACAGACAGACAGACAGACAGACAGACAGACAGACAGACAGACAGACAGACAGACAGACAGACAGACAGACAGACAGACAGACAGACAGACAGACAGACAGACAGACAGACAGACAGACAGACAGACAGACAGACAGACAGACAGACAGACAGACAGACAGACAGACAGACAGACAGACAGACAGACAGACAGACAGACAGACAGACAGACAGACAGACAGACAGACAGACAGACAGACAGACAGACAGACAGACAGACAGACAGACAGACAGACAGACAGACAGACAGACAGACAGACAGACAGACAGACAGACAGACAGACAGACAGACAGACAGACAGACAGACAGACAGACAGACAGACAGACAGACAGACAGACAGACAGACAGACAGACAGACAGACAGACAGACAGACAGACAGACAGACAGACAGACAGACAGACAGACAGACAGACAGACAGACAGACAGACAGACAGACAGACAGACAGACAGACAGACAGACAGACAGACAGACAGACAGACAGACAGACAGACAGACAGACAGACAGACAGACAGACAGACAGACAGACAGACAGACAGACAGACAGACAGACAGACAGACAGACAGACAGACAGACAGACAGACAGACAGACAGACAGACAGACAGACAGACAGACAGACAGACAGACAGACAGACAGACAGACAGACAGACAGACAGACAGACAGACAGACAGACAGACAGACAGACAGACAGACAGACAGACAGACAGACAGACAGACAGACAGACAGACAGACAGACAGACAGACAGACAGACAGACAGACAGACAGACAGACAGACAGACAGACAGACAGACAGACAGACAGACAGACAGACAGACAGACAGACAGACAGACAGACAGACAGACAGACAGACAGACAGACAGACAGACAGACAGACAGACAGACAGACAGACAGACAGACAGACAGACAGACAGACAGACAGACAGACAGACAGACAGACAGACAGACAGACAGACAGACAGACAGACAGACAGACAGACAGACAGACAGACAGACAGACAGACAGACAGACAGACAGACAGACAGACAGACAGACAGACAGACAGACAGACAGACAGACAGACAGACAGACAGACAGACAGACAGACAGACAGACAGACAGACAGACAGACAGACAGACAGACAGACAGACAGACAGACAGACAGACAGACAGACAGACAGACAGACAGACAGACAGACAGACAGACAGACAGACAGACAGACAGACAGACAGACAGACAGACAGACAGACAGACAGACAGACAGACAGACAGACAGACAGACAGACAGACAGACAGACAGACAGACAGACAGACAGACAGACAGACAGACAGACAGACAGACAGACAGACAGACAGACAGACAGACAGACAGACAGACAGACAGACAGACAGACAGACAGACAGACAGACAGACAGACAGACAGACAGACAGACAGACAGACAGACAGACAGACAGACAGACAGACAGACAGACAGACAGACAGACAGACAGACAGACAGACAGACAGACAGACAGACAGACAGACAGACAGACAGACAGACAGACAGACAGACAGACAGACAGACAGACAGACAGACAGACAGACAGACAGACAGACAGACAGACAGACAGACAGACAGACAGACAGACAGACAGACAGACAGACAGACAGACAGACAGACAGACAGACAGACAGACAGACAGACAGACAGACAGACAGACAGACAGACAGACAGACAGACAGACAGACAGACAGACAGACAGACAGACAGACAGACAGACAGACAGACAGACAGACAGACAGACAGACAGACAGACAGACAGACAGACAGACAGACAGACAGACAGACAGACAGACAGACAGACAGACAGACAGACAGACAGACAGACAGACAGACAGACAGACAGACAGACAGACAGACAGACAGACAGACAGACAGACAGACAGACAGACAGACAGACAGACAGACAGACAGACAGACAGACAGACAGACAGACAGACAGACAGACAGACAGACAGACAGACAGACAGACAGACAGACAGACAGACAGACAGACAGACAGACAGACAGACAGACAGACAGACAGACAGACAGACAGACAGACAGACAGACAGACAGACAGACAGACAGACAGACAGACAGACAGACAGACAGACAGACAGACAGACAGACAGACAGACAGACAGACAGACAGACAGACAGACAGACAGACAGACAGACAGACAGACAGACAGACAGACAGACAGACAGACAGACAGACAGACAGACAGACAGACAGACAGACAGACAGACAGACAGACAGACAGACAGACAGACAGACAGACAGACAGACAGACAGACAGACAGACAGACAGACAGACAGACAGACAGACAGACAGACAGACAGACAGACAGACAGACAGACAGACAGACAGACAGACAGACAGACAGACAGACAGACAGACAGACAGACAGACAGACAGACAGACAGACAGACAGACAGACAGACAGACAGACAGACAGACAGACAGACAGACAGACAGACAGACAGACAGACAGACAGACAGACAGACAGACAGACAGACAGACAGACAGACAGACAGACAGACAGACAGACAGACAGACAGACAGACAGACAGACAGACAGACAGACAGACAGACAGACAGACAGACAGACAGACAGACAGACAGACAGACAGACAGACAGACAGACAGACAGACAGACAGACAGACAGACAGACAGACAGACAGACAGACAGACAGACAGACAGACAGACAGACAGACAGACAGACAGACAGACAGACAGACAGACAGACAGACAGACAGACAGACAGACAGACAGACAGACAGACAGACAGACAGACAGACAGACAGACAGACAGACAGACAGACAGACAGACAGACAGACAGACAGACAGACAGACAGACAGACAGACAGACAGACAGACAGACAGACAGACAGACAGACAGACAGACAGACAGACAGACAGACAGACAGACAGACAGACAGACAGACAGACAGACAGACAGACAGACAGACAGACAGACAGACAGACAGACAGACAGACAGACAGACAGACAGACAGACAGACAGACAGACAGACAGACAGACAGACAGACAGACAGACAGACAGACAGACAGACAGACAGACAGACAGACAGACAGACAGACAGACAGACAGACAGACAGACAGACAGACAGACAGACAGACAGACAGACAGACAGACAGACAGACAGACAGACAGACAGACAGACAGACAGACAGACAGACAGACAGACAGACAGACAGACAGACAGACAGACAGACAGACAGACAGACAGACAGACAGACAGACAGACAGACAGACAGACAGACAGACAGACAGACAGACAGACAGACAGACAGACAGACAGACAGACAGACAGACAGACAGACAGACAGACAGACAGACAGACAGACAGACAGACAGACAGACAGACAGACAGACAGACAGACAGACAGACAGACAGACAGACAGACAGACAGACAGACAGACAGACAGACAGACAGACAGACAGACAGACAGACAGACAGACAGACAGACAGACAGACAGACAGACAGACAGACAGACAGACAGACAGACAGACAGACAGACAGACAGACAGACAGACAGACAGACAGACAGACAGACAGACAGACAGACAGACAGACAGACAGACAGACAGACAGACAGACAGACAGACAGACAGACAGACAGACAGACAGACAGACAGACAGACAGACAGACAGACAGACAGACAGACAGACAGACAGACAGACAGACAGACAGACAGACAGACAGACAGACAGACAGACAGACAGACAGACAGACAGACAGACAGACAGACAGACAGACAGACAGACAGACAGACAGACAGACAGACAGACAGACAGACAGACAGACAGACAGACAGACAGACAGACAGACAGACAGACAGACAGACAGACAGACAGACAGACAGACAGACAGACAGACAGACAGACAGACAGACAGACAGACAGACAGACAGACAGACAGACAGACAGACAGACAGACAGACAGACAGACAGACAGACAGACAGACAGACAGACAGACAGACAGACAGACAGACAGACAGACAGACAGACAGACAGACAGACAGACAGACAGACAGACAGACAGACAGACAGACAGACAGACAGACAGACAGACAGACAGACAGACAGACAGACAGACAGACAGACAGACAGACAGACAGACAGACAGACAGACAGACAGACAGACAGACAGACAGACAGACAGACAGACAGACAGACAGACAGACAGACAGACAGACAGACAGACAGACAGACAGACAGACAGACAGACAGACAGACAGACAGACAGACAGACAGACAGACAGACAGACAGACAGACAGACAGACAGACAGACAGACAGACAGACAGACAGACAGACAGACAGACAGACAGACAGACAGACAGACAGACAGACAGACAGACAGACAGACAGACAGACAGACAGACAGACAGACAGACAGACAGACAGACAGACAGACAGACAGACAGACAGACAGACAGACAGACAGACAGACAGACAGACAGACAGACAGACAGACAGACAGACAGACAGACAGACAGACAGACAGACAGACAGACAGACAGACAGACAGACAGACAGACAGACAGACAGACAGACAGACAGACAGACAGACAGACAGACAGACAGACAGACAGACAGACAGACAGACAGACAGACAGACAGACAGACAGACAGACAGACAGACAGACAGACAGACAGACAGACAGACAGACAGACAGACAGACAGACAGACAGACAGACAGACAGACAGACAGACAGACAGACAGACAGACAGACAGACAGACAGACAGACAGACAGACAGACAGACAGACAGACAGACAGACAGACAGACAGACAGACAGACAGACAGACAGACAGACAGACAGACAGACAGACAGACAGACAGACAGACAGACAGACAGACAGACAGACAGACAGACAGACAGACAGACAGACAGACAGACAGACAGACAGACAGACAGACAGACAGACAGACAGACAGACAGACAGACAGACAGACAGACAGACAGACAGACAGACAGACAGACAGACAGACAGACAGACAGACAGACAGACAGACAGACAGACAGACAGACAGACAGACAGACAGACAGACAGACAGACAGACAGACAGACAGACAGACAGACAGACAGACAGACAGACAGACAGACAGACAGACAGACAGACAGACAGACAGACAGACAGACAGACAGACAGACAGACAGACAGACAGACAGACAGACAGACAGACAGACAGACAGACAGACAGACAGACAGACAGACAGACAGACAGACAGACAGACAGACAGACAGACAGACAGACAGACAGACAGACAGACAGACAGACAGACAGACAGACAGACAGACAGACAGACAGACAGACAGACAGACAGACAGACAGACAGACAGACAGACAGACAGACAGACAGACAGACAGACAGACAGACAGACAGACAGACAGACAGACAGACAGACAGACAGACAGACAGACAGACAGACAGACAGACAGACAGACAGACAGACAGACAGACAGACAGACAGACAGACAGACAGACAGACAGACAGACAGACAGACAGACAGACAGACAGACAGACAGACAGACAGACAGACAGACAGACAGACAGACAGACAGACAGACAGACAGACAGACAGACAGACAGACAGACAGACAGACAGACAGACAGACAGACAGACAGACAGACAGACAGACAGACAGACAGACAGACAGACAGACAGACAGACAGACAGACAGACAGACAGACAGACAGACAGACAGACAGACAGACAGACAGACAGACAGACAGACAGACAGACAGACAGACAGACAGACAGACAGACAGACAGACAGACAGACAGACAGACAGACAGACAGACAGACAGACAGACAGACAGACAGACAGACAGACAGACAGACAGACAGACAGACAGACAGACAGACAGACAGACAGACAGACAGACAGACAGACAGACAGACAGACAGACAGACAGACAGACAGACAGACAGACAGACAGACAGACAGACAGACAGACAGACAGACAGACAGACAGACAGACAGACAGACAGACAGACAGACAGACAGACAGACAGACAGACAGACAGACAGACAGACAGACAGACAGACAGACAGACAGACAGACAGACAGACAGACAGACAGACAGACAGACAGACAGACAGACAGACAGACAGACAGACAGACAGACAGACAGACAGACAGACAGACAGACAGACAGACAGACAGACAGACAGACAGACAGACAGACAGACAGACAGACAGACAGACAGACAGACAGACAGACAGACAGACAGACAGACAGACAGACAGACAGACAGACAGACAGACAGACAGACAGACAGACAGACAGACAGACAGACAGACAGACAGACAGACAGACAGACAGACAGACAGACAGACAGACAGACAGACAGACAGACAGACAGACAGACAGACAGACAGACAGACAGACAGACAGACAGACAGACAGACAGACAGACAGACAGACAGACAGACAGACAGACAGACAGACAGACAGACAGACAGACAGACAGACAGACAGACAGACAGACAGACAGACAGACAGACAGACAGACAGACAGACAGACAGACAGACAGACAGACAGACAGACAGACAGACAGACAGACAGACAGACAGACAGACAGACAGACAGACAGACAGACAGACAGACAGACAGACAGACAGACAGACAGACAGACAGACAGACAGACAGACAGACAGACAGACAGACAGACAGACAGACAGACAGACAGACAGACAGACAGACAGACAGACAGACAGACAGACAGACAGACAGACAGACAGACAGACAGACAGACAGACAGACAGACAGACAGACAGACAGACAGACAGACAGACAGACAGACAGACAGACAGACAGACAGACAGACAGACAGACAGACAGACAGACAGACAGACAGACAGACAGACAGACAGACAGACAGACAGACAGACAGACAGACAGACAGACAGACAGACAGACAGACAGACAGACAGACAGACAGACAGACAGACAGACAGACAGACAGACAGACAGACAGACAGACAGACAGACAGACAGACAGACAGACAGACAGACAGACAGACAGACAGACAGACAGACAGACAGACAGACAGACAGACAGACAGACAGACAGACAGACAGACAGACAGACAGACAGACAGACAGACAGACAGACAGACAGACAGACAGACAGACAGACAGACAGACAGACAGACAGACAGACAGACAGACAGACAGACAGACAGACAGACAGACAGACAGACAGACAGACAGACAGACAGACAGACAGACAGACAGACAGACAGACAGACAGACAGACAGACAGACAGACAGACAGACAGACAGACAGACAGACAGACAGACAGACAGACAGACAGACAGACAGACAGACAGACAGACAGACAGACAGACAGACAGACAGACAGACAGACAGACAGACAGACAGACAGACAGACAGACAGACAGACAGACAGACAGACAGACAGACAGACAGACAGACAGACAGACAGACAGACAGACAGACAGACAGACAGACAGACAGACAGACAGACAGACAGACAGACAGACAGACAGACAGACAGACAGACAGACAGACAGACAGACAGACAGACAGACAGACAGACAGACAGACAGACAGACAGACAGACAGACAGACAGACAGACAGACAGACAGACAGACAGACAGACAGACAGACAGACAGACAGACAGACAGACAGACAGACAGACAGACAGACAGACAGACAGACAGACAGACAGACAGACAGACAGACAGACAGACAGACAGACAGACAGACAGACAGACAGACAGACAGACAGACAGACAGACAGACAGACAGACAGACAGACAGACAGACAGACAGACAGACAGACAGACAGACAGACAGACAGACAGACAGACAGACAGACAGACAGACAGACAGACAGACAGACAGACAGACAGACAGACAGACAGACAGACAGACAGACAGACAGACAGACAGACAGACAGACAGACAGACAGACAGACAGACAGACAGACAGACAGACAGACAGACAGACAGACAGACAGACAGACAGACAGACAGACAGACAGACAGACAGACAGACAGACAGACAGACAGACAGACAGACAGACAGACAGACAGACAGACAGACAGACAGACAGACAGACAGACAGACAGACAGACAGACAGACAGACAGACAGACAGACAGACAGACAGACAGACAGACAGACAGACAGACAGACAGACAGACAGACAGACAGACAGACAGACAGACAGACAGACAGACAGACAGACAGACAGACAGACAGACAGACAGACAGACAGACAGACAGACAGACAGACAGACAGACAGACAGACAGACAGACAGACAGACAGACAGACAGACAGACAGACAGACAGACAGACAGACAGACAGACAGACAGACAGACAGACAGACAGACAGACAGACAGACAGACAGACAGACAGACAGACAGACAGACAGACAGACAGACAGACAGACAGACAGACAGACAGACAGACAGACAGACAGACAGACAGACAGACAGACAGACAGACAGACAGACAGACAGACAGACAGACAGACAGACAGACAGACAGACAGACAGACAGACAGACAGACAGACAGACAGACAGACAGACAGACAGACAGACAGACAGACAGACAGACAGACAGACAGACAGACAGACAGACAGACAGACAGACAGACAGACAGACAGACAGACAGACAGACAGACAGACAGACAGACAGACAGACAGACAGACAGACAGACAGACAGACAGACAGACAGACAGACAGACAGACAGACAGACAGACAGACAGACAGACAGACAGACAGACAGACAGACAGACAGACAGACAGACAGACAGACAGACAGACAGACAGACAGACAGACAGACAGACAGACAGACAGACAGACAGACAGACAGACAGACAGACAGACAGACAGACAGACAGACAGACAGACAGACAGACAGACAGACAGACAGACAGACAGACAGACAGACAGACAGACAGACAGACAGACAGACAGACAGACAGACAGACAGACAGACAGACAGACAGACAGACAGACAGACAGACAGACAGACAGACAGACAGACAGACAGACAGACAGACAGACAGACAGACAGACAGACAGACAGACAGACAGACAGACAGACAGACAGACAGACAGACAGACAGACAGACAGACAGACAGACAGACAGACAGACAGACAGACAGACAGACAGACAGACAGACAGACAGACAGACAGACAGACAGACAGACAGACAGACAGACAGACAGACAGACAGACAGACAGACAGACAGACAGACAGACAGACAGACAGACAGACAGACAGACAGACAGACAGACAGACAGACAGACAGACAGACAGACAGACAGACAGACAGACAGACAGACAGACAGACAGACAGACAGACAGACAGACAGACAGACAGACAGACAGACAGACAGACAGACAGACAGACAGACAGACAGACAGACAGACAGACAGACAGACAGACAGACAGACAGACAGACAGACAGACAGACAGACAGACAGACAGACAGACAGACAGACAGACAGACAGACAGACAGACAGACAGACAGACAGACAGACAGACAGACAGACAGACAGACAGACAGACAGACAGACAGACAGACAGACAGACAGACAGACAGACAGACAGACAGACAGACAGACAGACAGACAGACAGACAGACAGACAGACAGACAGACAGACAGACAGACAGACAGACAGACAGACAGACAGACAGACAGACAGACAGACAGACAGACAGACAGACAGACAGACAGACAGACAGACAGACAGACAGACAGACAGACAGACAGACAGACAGACAGACAGACAGACAGACAGACAGACAGACAGACAGACAGACAGACAGACAGACAGACAGACAGACAGACAGACAGACAGACAGACAGACAGACAGACAGACAGACAGACAGACAGACAGACAGACAGACAGACAGACAGACAGACAGACAGACAGACAGACAGACAGACAGACAGACAGACAGACAGACAGACAGACAGACAGACAGACAGACAGACAGACAGACAGACAGACAGACAGACAGACAGACAGACAGACAGACAGACAGACAGACAGACAGACAGACAGACAGACAGACAGACAGACAGACAGACAGACAGACAGACAGACAGACAGACAGACAGACAGACAGACAGACAGACAGACAGACAGACAGACAGACAGACAGACAGACAGACAGACAGACAGACAGACAGACAGGACAGACAGACAGACAGACAGACAGACAGACAGACAGACAGACAGACAGACAGACAGACAGACAGACAGACAGACAGACAGACAGACAGACAGACAGACAGACAGACAGACAGACAGACAGACAGACAGACAGACAGACAGACAGACAGACAGACAGACAGACAGACAGACAGACAGACAGACAGACAGACAGACAGACAGACAGACAGACAGACAGACAGACAGACAGACAGACAGACAGACAGACAGACAGACAGACAGACAGACAGACAGACAGACAGACAGACAGACAGACAGACAGACAGACAGACAGACAGACAGACAGACAGACAGACAGACAGACAGACAGACAGACAGACAGACAGACAGACAGACAGACAGACAGACAGACAGACAGACAGACAGACAGACAGACAGACAGACAGACAGACAGACAGACAGACAGACAGACAGACAGACAGACAGACAGACACAGACAGACAGACAGACAGACAGACAGACAGACAGACAGACAGACAGACAGACAGACAGACAGACAGACAGACAGACAGACAGACAGACAGACAGACAGACAGACAGACAGACAGACAGACAGACAGACAGACAGACAGACAGACAGACAGACAGACAGACAGACAGACAGACAGACAGACAGACAGACAGACAGACAGACAGACAGACAGACAGACAGACAGACAGACAGACAGACAGACAGACAGACAGACAGACAGACAGACAGACAGACAGACCAGACAGACAGACAGACAGACAGACAGACAGACAGACAGACAGACAGACAGACAGACAGACAGACAGACAGACAGACAGACAGACAGACAGACAGACAGACAGACAGACAGACAGACAGACAGACAGACAGACAGACAGACAGACAGACAGACAGACAGACAGACAGACAGACAGACAGACAGACAGACAGACAGACAGACAGACAGACAGACAGACAGACAGACAGACAGACAGACAGACAGACAAGACAGACAGACAGACAGACAGACAGACAGACAGACAGACAGACAGACAGACAGACAGACAGACAGACAGACAGACAGACAGACAGACAGACAGACAGACAGACAGACAGACAGACAGACAGACAGACAGACAGACAGACAGACAGACAGACAGACAGACAGACAGACAGACAGACAGACAGACAGACAGACAGACAGACAGACAGACAGACAGACAGACAGACAGACAGACAGACAGACAGACAGACAGACAGACAGACAGACAGACAGACAGACAGACAGACAGACAGACAGACAGACAGACAGACAGACAGACAGACAGACAGACAGACAGACAGACAGACAGACAGACAGACAGACAGACAGACAGACAGACAGACAGACAGACAGACAGACAGACAGACAGACAGACAGACAGACAGACAGACAGACAGACAGACAGACAGACAGACAGACAGACAGACAGACAGACAGACAGACAGACAGACAGACAGACAGACAGACAGACAGACAGACAGACAGACAGACAGACAGACAGACAGACAGACAGACAGACAGACAGACAGACAGACAGACAGACAGA
Organism: Drosophila suzukii; assembly: GCF_043229965.1. Lineage (NCBI taxonomy): Eukaryota > Metazoa > Arthropoda > Insecta > Diptera > Drosophilidae > Drosophila > Drosophila suzukii. Next base: position 3,838 of record NW_027255909.1, on the reverse strand, counting down.
CAGACAGACAGACAGACAGACAGACAGACAGACAGACAGACAGACAGACAGACAGACAGACAGACAGACAGACAGACAGACAGACAGACAGACAGACAGACAGACAGACAGACAGACAGACAGACAGACAGACAGACAGACAGACAGACAGACAGACAGACAGACAGACAGACAGACAGACAGACAGACAGACAGACAGACAGACAGACAGACAGACAGACAGACAGACAGACAGACAGACAGACAGACAGACAGACAGACAGACAGACAGACAGACAGACAGACAGACAGACAGACAGACAGACAGACAGACAGACAGACAGACAGACAGACAGACAGACAGACAGACAGACAGACAGACAGACAGACAGACAGACAGACAGACAGACAGACAGACAGACAGACAGACAGACAGACAGACAGACAGACAGACAGACAGACAGACAGACAGACAGACAGACAGACAGACAGACAGACAGACAGACAGACAGACAGACAGACAGACAGACAGACAGACAGACAGACAGACAGACAGACAGACAGACAGACAGACAGACAGACAGACAGACAGACAGACAGACAGACAGACAGACAGACAGACAGACAGACAGACAGACAGACAGACAGACAGACAGACAGACAGACAGACAGACAGACAGACAGACAGACAGACAGACAGACAGACAGACAGACAGACAGACAGACAGACAGACAGACAGACAGACAGACAGACAGACAGACAGACAGACAGACAGACAGACAGACAGACAGACAGACAGACAGACAGACAGACAGACAGACAGACAGACAGACAGACAGACAGACAGACAGACAGACAGACAGACAGACAGACAGACAGACAGACAGACAGACAGACAGACAGACAGACAGACAGACAGACAGACAGACAGACAGACAGACAGACAGACAGACAGACAGACAGACAGACAGACAGACAGACAGACAGACAGACAGACAGACAGACAGACAGACAGACAGACAGACAGACAGACAGACAGACAGACAGACAGACAGACAGACAGACAGACAGACAGACAGACAGACAGACAGACAGACAGACAGACAGACAGACAGACAGACAGACAGACAGACAGACAGACAGACAGACAGACAGACAGACAGACAGACAGACAGACAGACAGACAGACAGACAGACAGACAGACAGACAGACAGACAGACAGACAGACAGACAGACAGACAGACAGACAGACAGACAGACAGACAGACAGACAGACAGACAGACAGACAGACAGACAGACAGACAGACAGACAGACAGACAGACAGACAGACAGACAGACAGACAGACAGACAGACAGACAGACAGACAGACAGACAGACAGACAGACAGACAGACAGACAGACAGACAGACAGACAGACAGACAGACAGACAGACAGACAGACAGACAGACAGACAGACAGACAGACAGACAGACAGACAGACAGACAGACAGACAGACAGACAGACAGACAGACAGACAGACAGACAGACAGACAGACAGACAGACAGACAGACAGACAGACAGACAGACAGACAGACAGACAGACAGACAGACAGACAGACAGACAGACAGACAGACAGACAGACAGACAGACAGACAGACAGACAGACAGACAGACAGACAGACAGACAGACAGACAGACAGACAGACAGACAGACAGACAGACAGACAGACAGACAGACAGACAGACAGACAGACAGACAGACAGACAGACAGACAGACAGACAGACAGACAGACAGACAGACAGACAGACAGACAGACAGACAGACAGACAGACAGACAGACAGACAGACAGACAGACAGACAGACAGACAGACAGACAGACAGACAGACAGACAGACAGACAGACAGACAGACAGACAGACAGACAGACAGACAGACAGACAGACAGACAGACAGACAGACAGACAGACAGACAGACAGACAGACAGACAGACAGACAGACAGACAGACAGACAGACAGACAGACAGACAGACAGACAGACAGACAGACAGACAGACAGACAGACAGACAGACAGACAGACAGACAGACAGACAGACAGACAGACAGACAGACAGACAGACAGACAGACAGACAGACAGACAGACAGACAGACAGACAGACAGACAGACAGACAGACAGACAGACAGACAGACAGACAGACAGACAGACAGACAGACAGACAGACAGACAGACAGACAGACAGACAGACAGACAGACAGACAGACAGACAGACAGACAGACAGACAGACAGACAGACAGACAGACAGACAGACAGACAGACAGACAGACAGACAGACAGACAGACAGACAGACAGACAGACAGACAGACAGACAGACAGACAGACAGACAGACAGACAGACAGACAGACAGACAGACAGACAGACAGACAGACAGACAGACAGACAGACAGACAGACAGACAGACAGACAGACAGACAGACAGACAGACAGACAGACAGACAGACAGACAGACAGACAGACAGACAGACAGACAGACAGACAGACAGACAGACAGACAGACAGACAGACAGACAGACAGACAGACAGACAGACAGACAGACAGACAGACAGACAGACAGACAGACAGACAGACAGACAGACAGACAGACAGACAGACAGACAGACAGACAGACAGACAGACAGACAGACAGACAGACAGACAGACAGACAGACAGACAGACAGACAGACAGACAGACAGACAGACAGACAGACAGACAGACAGACAGACAGACAGACAGACAGACAGACAGACAGACAGACAGACAGACAGACAGACAGACAGACAGACAGACAGACAGACAGACAGACAGACAGACAGACAGACAGACAGACAGACAGACAGACAGACAGACAGACAGACAGACAGACAGACAGACAGACAGACAGACAGACAGACAGACAGACAGACAGACAGACAGACAGACAGACAGACAGACAGACAGACAGACAGACAGACAGACAGACAGACAGACAGACAGACAGACAGACAGACAGACAGACAGACAGACAGACAGACAGACAGACAGACAGACAGACAGACAGACAGACAGACAGACAGACAGACAGACAGACAGACAGACAGACAGACAGACAGACAGACAGACAGACAGACAGACAGACAGACAGACAGACAGACAGACAGACAGACAGACAGACAGACAGACAGACAGACAGACAGACAGACAGACAGACAGACAGACAGACAGACAGACAGACAGACAGACAGACAGACAGACAGACAGACAGACAGACAGACAGACAGACAGACAGACAGACAGACAGACAGACAGACAGACAGACAGACAGACAGACAGACAGACAGACAGACAGACAGACAGACAGACAGACAGACAGACAGACAGACAGACAGACAGACAGACAGACAGACAGACAGACAGACAGACAGACAGACAGACAGACAGACAGACAGACAGACAGACAGACAGACAGACAGACAGACAGACAGACAGACAGACAGACAGACAGACAGACAGACAGACAGACAGACAGACAGACAGACAGACAGACAGACAGACAGACAGACAGACAGACAGACAGACAGACAGACAGACAGACAGACAGACAGACAGACAGACAGACAGACAGACAGACAGACAGACAGACAGACAGACAGACAGACAGACAGACAGACAGACAGACAGACAGACAGACAGACAGACAGACAGACAGACAGACAGACAGACAGACAGACAGACAGACAGACAGACAGACAGACAGACAGACAGACAGACAGACAGACAGACAGACAGACAGACAGACAGACAGACAGACAGACAGACAGACAGACAGACAGACAGAGACAGACAGA